>NC_063333.1:146482115-146490868 GCF_021869965.1 Rhincodon typus | reverse complement strand
CCGGAGCAGGAACAGAGTGAGTGCGGGCTGAGTCCTGGAAGTGAGTCCCAGCCGGAGCCCGGAGCAGGAACAGAGTGAGTGCGGGCTGAGTCCTGGAAGTGAGTCACAGCCGGAGCCCGGAGCTGGAACAGAGTGAGCTCAGGCCACTGGGGAGATGAATCTGGGACAGAGCCCACTGTGTGGAGGCACTGAAGCCTCATGTTATGAAAGCCCAGTACACGCACACTGAGTGGAAAAGGACCATAACTTGAGTACATTCTGGACTTTTGAAACGCTGTATTTCCATGGCAGTCTATTCTTTCTACTGTTTCAATTCTGTAACAACACTTAAAGTATCTGTACCTAAGTACCCTGTACCTATGATGGCACTCAGAGGTGACATTACAAACTTTTCACCGTATTCACTTGAGGGCAGGTGATAATAAAAATTATTTTATTCTATTCTATTCAGGGCAAGTTCTTTTGCAGAGAGGATAGTAGGTGCCTGGAATGTGTTGCCAGGGAAGGTGGTAGAAGCAGATATATTGGCAATATTAAAAACACATTTAGACAGACACATGAACAGGCTGGGAATAAAGCAATACGGACCATATGCAGGCATACGGGATTAGTTTAGAATAGCATCATGGTCAGCACAGACGTTGCAGGCAGAGGGGCCTGTCCCTGTGCTGTGCTGTTTGATGTTCTGTGTTCATAACATGCAGTGGGTGAGTTGAAATGTGGGAGAACCAGATTTTGACCTCTCAGTGGGGAGGAAATCCCACCCTCAGGAGCTACCAGGGCTCAGTTGTGGGCACTACCATGATTGCAGTCTGGCACATGAAGGAGGACAAATGGATCCCAGGTTTACTTCTGTGGGTATTCATGGAGCGGGGGGAGGCATTTGGCATTGTAAGGAGGTGTGTTGGTAATTGGAAGTGTGGACGTGTATTGGACAGAAAGTTGATGGGAACTATGTTCTTCGATGGGCAAAAGGAACCCCTTCAAAGACAATAAAAGTGAAACACCGAGAGGATGTTGGAAATCCAAAACAAGAACAGAGCTGGTTGGAGAAACTCAACAGGTCTGGCAGCATCTGTGGAGAGAAAAACACAGTTGATTATTCCAGTCCAGTATGACTCCTCGTCAGAACTGGAGAACAGTTGCATCAGAACTTGAAAAGTTAACTTTGTTTCTCTCAGATAGTGCCAGAGCTGCCTGAGTTTCTCCAGCATTCTCTGTGTTTGTCCCAAAGATAATATTTTGCCTCTCATCCTTGTTGGGCTGCTCACTCCCATCCAGCTGAATATTTTACGGCCTTAGCAGGAGAACATTCACATCCCAAGACTGATTTTTTAAAAAAAGAAATGTTGCTTGTAGCATAACCTTAATATTCAGCATTCTAAAATCCGGACCATATTGTTTCATCTTTGTAGGCTGTAGCTTCTATTCCTTGAGGTTTAATATTTGATCTGATAAAACAGTGACAATTGCTTCTGTATCATGTTTAACTGTAGTGAGATGTCCAATGACATAAACAGGTTCTGTAAAATACAAGCTGTTTGATTTACCAATTTCCCTTAGGAATGCATTAGGTCTCTTTTCTATTGCTGATAGTTCTATTATATTAGTATCTTTCTGTGAGTAGGCATTTGGCTGTTTGCTGCTTTGAAACTGTGCTTTCCTTCTGCACATTGTCTGGAAGTAATTTAGTGTTAGATTTTGGAAGTAAGTGTTAGATGTAGAATCCTTCTCTCATTGTTGGACACTGCTTGAGTTTAGAGTGTTTTCTTTTTATAACAGCACTTTCACTGTGGAACTGATATCTGCTAGGTAGCTTTGTGTCACTTGACATGTATGATGTTGAGTGTTTATACCCGATAAAGTAGAGAACTTCTGTTGTTCTTCCCTGGTAATGTTGTCCTTTGTCTGTGATTCTTTCTTGTTTCTGATCCTAGCACAATCTGAATGGATCTCTCTAAAAGCTAAGCCTTCTTTTTGGTGTAATAAATCTGACAAAGATTCATCAATAGTTAAAAAAGAAGCATTCTGTTTCTGGTGAATTCTGATTTCAAGCTCCATCATCACTATAAAACAATAGAGATCATTAACAATATTGTCTATGGATTACCCTGAAAGCTGAATTCTACTGTTAAATTTGTTCTTTCGAGATTTGTTTTATTCTTAAGATTAAATTAATTGTCAAAAGCTTAAAAACCCTCTTCAAAAGTAAACTGCCTTATTTTATATTTTGCTGATTAATAACATTGTTAGTTATATATCTATTAAATATGACATTTTATTTATCCATTCTATTTATCATTTAGTACTTACAGTTGAAACAATTCTGTATTTTGAGAACTGTTTTCTTGTAGATTGTCCATCTCTGATATTAAAACTTGCATGAGGTATTACTTTTCTTGTCATGTCTTCCTAATGTGATTAGTTCAGTTTATGTTAAAGAGTTTAAATTCTGCGTTATCTCAAAAGTTCTAATCTCTATCCTTGAAGAATTTTACTCTGTAAGCAGCAAATGCTGTTTTGTTTTCCATGCTTCAAAGCAATACAATATAGTTTTTATCCTTTAAAAACGTTTAATTCTGCTAAATAATAATTCTGTATGTGTGTCCTGCTCATTGGATATTTCCTACTTTTTGTGGTCAAAATGAAGGCTTTTTGCCGTCTGCAGACAAAATATAAGTTTCCCATTTTTTTCTTGACCAAAATGAACACTTTTCCATCGCTCACCGCCTATTCCATAATGACTATTCTTCCAGGCTGTCTCCAAACAAACCTTGTTTCTGCGACCTTAATAAATACTTGCTGTTCGAACTGCAAGTTTAACGTATGGATCTCCCAATCTTTTTAAGCATCAATTATCTTCTAACTACCTTCTACTGTTGCAGTTTGTCAATTCTGGCTCATAAATTGCCTCCTTTGCCACCTTAATTCTGCTTTGTGACATTCCAGGATGCTGCACCCTCGATACAAAGCACTCTATGTCTCTTGTTGTGTCCACTCACTCTGTGGAAATGTTCAGTTTAAATTGTAACTATTCCTTCTTTTATTTTTACTCTTTTCATCCTGTGATTTTTTTTGTGCCATAATTTCAAATTTTTCCTCTAGTGCAACAGGAAGTTTTAACTTTATTCTCAGCACTCTCATACATTTGCTGAGTCTCAAACAAGGATTGATCCTACAGACCCTCACTTCCTGTTGGAACCTCGTGTGACTCACTTTTGGGGCTCTTTCCAGTTCACACTTATTCTTCTGCACTTTACTTCCCAGGACTGAAATAAAATTCTTAGCCTTAACAGTTGTTCCTCCCTGACTGGTCTTTGGTTCTTGACAACTCTTCGTTTATTCAATGTTTGCAACTGCTGTGTACTTGAACAAAAACAAAGTTGCTGGAAAAGCTCAGCAGGTCTGGCAGTTCTGAGGAAGGGTCACTGGACCCGAAACTCTGTTTTTCCCTTCACAGATGCTGCCAGACCTGCTGAGCTTTTCCAGCAACTTCTGTGTTTGTTCCTGATATGTAGCACCCCATAGTTCATAGAACATAGAACAGTACAGCACAGTACAGGCCCTTCGGCCCATGATGTTGTGCCGACCTATTATCCTACTAAGATCAATCTACCTGCATACCCTACATTTTACTATCCTCCATGTACCTATCCAAGAGTCATTTAAAAGTCTCAAGTTCTTTTGGTATTTACCCACACAGTCCTTATTGCCTTTGCCTCATAAATATATAGGGACCCGAGGGGAGAAGTTTTCATACAGAGGGTGCTACATATATGGAATGAACTGCCAGAGGAAGTGGTAGATGCAGGGACAGCTACAGCATTTAAAAGACATTTGGGCAGGTACATGTATAGATAAGGTTTAGAGTGGTATAGGCCAAGACAGGCAAATGAAACTTGTTTAGTTTGGGAAACCTGGCCGGCATGGATGAGTTGGACCAAAGGGTCTGTTTCCGTGCTGGATGTCTCTGTGATTTTATGATTATATTTAATTCAATCTTGTGTAAATTCAATGCCCCAGACTCTGCTACTTTCTGGGGAAAAGAATTCCATAGACTGACAAAGCTGTTGGAGAAAATAAAAATCTCCTCATCTCCATTTGTTCTTGTTCTTAACAAATCTCCACTGGCTCTGTTCTCTTTCATGAGAGGAAACATCCTCCCACTGCCCACCCTATCCAATCTGCTCAGTTTGTTATATGATACAGTAAAATCACTGTGCTTTTTGTTCAATGCCAATAGGTATAGGCCCACCCTGTCCACACTGCTTTCATCACAGGAATGAGTCATATGAATCTTTTCTCACCTGTGTCAAATGTAATTGAATCCCTTTTTTCAAAGAAGAAGACCAAATCTGTAGAGATATTTTCATTATCACTGGGCCATAACCCAGCAAAGGCAACCAATTTGTCGATATCAGAATCAACATTGCCGCTAACAGAAGAAAATATTCTGAACCCTTCAGGCAGACCAATATTATTGAAGTTAGAATATAGTCAGTGATCAGTCTTCAACCTTCCAAAACATGATGAGAAAAGTGGTGCAGATTTCATAACACATGAACAACATTCCCTCAAAGCTTCACACATGTGTAGTCACCCCAGGTTTCAAGTATGGTGATCGGTGTTGGCACACTCCCAGAAGTCACAGCCGTACATTGGACTCAGAGACTCATGCGACTGGGAAGAACATTAGAGGGAATTCTCCACACAAATCAAACACAATGTACAATGGTTCTCTTTATCCTAACATGTTAATGTGGAAATTTTGACAGGGTAAAGATTTTAAAGTTTCCAACTGTCTGCACCTATTGCTACACATGGGGTCACCATATGCACAATCTAATTAAAGATTGCAAGGTGCTTTCATAAACCATTAAATTAGGACCCACTATAGAATCTATGTTCACAAAGGTTGCAGCTCTGTTAAATTTAATTATATTACTTTACACTATGAAAACAAATGCAAGTGATTCTTAGGGAAATTGTAAGAGATTGTGAGTGAAGGTTTTCTTTCAACATTTCAAATACCAATCATCTAACAGAGCTGCAGCTGCAGAGCCAAGAAAGTTAGAATGGTTTGACATTTATACCTGAAAAGATTCATAAAAAAGTTGTAAATGCAAAATACTGCAGATGCTGAAAATCTGAAACAAATACAGAAAGGTTGTTCTACCTTGTGGGAGAGTCTTGGACATTTAAGACAGAGATAAGGAATTTCTTTTCTCAAAGGGTAGTGAACCCAGAAATCTTTACTGAAAAAGGTTGTGGAGAGAGACAGATTTTTAAACAGTTAGGGAAACAAGGGTCACAGAAAGAAGGCATGAAAATGGAGTTGAGGATTATCAGATCAACCATGGTCTCATTAAATAATGGAGCAAGCTCAATGGGCTGAATAGCCTTCTTCAGCTCCTACACCTTATGATCTTATGGTTTTAAAATGCTAGAGAAACTCCAAAGGTTTAGCGGTGTCTGTGAAGACAGAGAGACAGAGTCGCTTTTGAGTTCAATATAACTCTTCTTCAGAACTTCCTCACAAAGAGTTATTCTAACTAGTGTATCCATCAATGTGCTATAAATAACAAGGTCTCTTTAAGAGCATGAGAACAGATTTAGAGACTGGAGATTAAAACAGAAGATCCTGGAAATATTCAGTCGATTCGATAACAATTGAGGGAAAAGGATGAGTTATTTTTTCATGTCAATGCCCTTCCAACAAATGGGAAGCCTTCTGTACCTTGAAAAGACTGAAAACCAGGGTTATCACTTTGAGGAACATCAGCATTCAGTTCATTTACCAGGTGGTCCTGTGCTTTTGGACAATTTAGTTCTTCACCTTGCTTACATGCTGACCTCTCTGTCCCCACCTGGCATGCTGTTCTGATCAATCTTATTGGAAACTTGGGGAACAGTCTCTCATCTTTTGATTAGACGCTTTACAAAATCTGTACCCAACAGTGAGGAAAAGAATTTCAGATTGTAACCACCGCCTCTAGTTTTCAGACAGTGACTGTTGATCATTATTTCTGCTAATGCTATTTTCTGCTTATATTACACATTTGCAACATCTACAATGTTTGCCTTCACTATTGGAAAAGGATGGCAAGCAGGGCTACAAGCAAGAACAATTGATGATGAGCCATCCCTATACAGAATGAAAGTTTGTCACTTCTGTACTTTGAAATTCAACAAACAAAATAGTTGAAACACACTTCCGATCTGTCTACGCACATCCATCCTGTTAGTTTTTCCTATTACATCCCATATCATCTACTCCTATGAAGAAGAAGAGTTTGAACATTTCTGATAGACTGTACACAGTGAACTGTAGCTGTTGTCAGGAATAACTCTAATTGTCACTTGTGTCACAGGCTCACATGAACAGACAGGTTTTCAAGTTCCCATCAGTCTCTTGCCAACACATCTGGATCAGTGACAGCATAATCATGTATGTCCATATAAATCTAAACCAAACCCACTGCATAGTGCTCAATGAATAGAAGGAAGCTCAGAGGAACAAAGGGTTATCAGGGCATTTATCCATAAATCCCTGATGGTGGCAGGACAGGTTAATAGGTTAGTGAAGAAGGCACATGGGATGCTTGTCTTTATCAGTGGAAGCATAACTTATAGAGCAGGGACAGAATTATAGAGTCGTACAGAACTTTGGTTAAGCCGCAGCTGGAGCACTGTGTGCAGTTCTGGTCACCACACTATAGGAAGATGTGATTGCACTGGAGGGGGTGCAGAGGACATTCACCAGAATGTTGTTTGGAATGAAGCAGTTTCGCGATGAAGAGAGTCTGGATAAGCTCAGGCTGTTTTCTTTAGAGCAGAGAAGGCTGAAGGGGGACTGGATGGAGGTGTGTGCGATGATGAGGATTATGGACAAGGTGGATAGGAATTGGCTGTTCCTCTAAGTTGGAAGATCAAGGACAAGAGGGCAGACTTTTAAAGTGAAAGGCAGGAGGTTCAGAGGGACTTTGGAAAAACATGGTTTTGACCCCGAGGGCGGTGGGGGTCAGGAATGCACTGCCTCGGACAGAAGTTCAGATGGGTAACTTCACCACATTTACAAAGTAATAAAAAGCAAAGAACTACAGATCCAGGAAATTTGAAACAAAATTGCTGGAGAAACTAATTAGATCTGACAACATCTGTGGAGAAAAGCAGAGTTAATGATTTAGGTGTAGTGACCCTTCTTTAGTCCAAAGTACTTGGATAAAACACTTGAAGTGTCATAACATTCAAAACTATAGGCCCAGTGTAGGAAAGCTGAAATAGTGTAGGTTGTAATGGTGGCATAGACTTGATGAACCAAAGGGCTTCTTCCATACTGTCTGACTTTATGATTCTATGATCCTGCAATATTTGTTGTTCTTGTGCCTTTCACTAGACTTCTGAAGAAACCATTCCACACAGAACTCACTCTAGCAGCGCACGTACAGGAGGACAATGGAAAGGATTTAGGGAAACCATTTGTGAAGATAATCTCACCCACTCATTGCAGTCCCTGGCTTGTGGCCAAGCAAAATGGAGCATTGGAAAGACACTGAACACATCGAGAGACTTCTATTGAGAAAATCCAGAGACAAAGTCAAATTGTTCATACAAAGTCAAATTGTTCCTGCAAACTCATATGTTGCTGCTGACGCAATATTTCTGGAAGAGTCTTATTAAGTAGTTGGTCCTTGACTTCTATTTGAGGACTAAATTACGGGTCATAATTCTCTGAATCTGAAGACACATAATCACTGACATTTGTTATCATCCTATAAGAGTGTTTCTGACACAATAAATTGATTGGCACACCCACCCATATAGAGTGAAGAATGAATTGACAGTCATTACCATATATAGTACTTTCAGATAATTGACTCTGAACTTCATTGCTTATCTAGGTGCTTCTCTTTGAGTGTAACGCTCTTTACATTTCTTCGAGAGCGGGAGGTTGTATAGATCAGATTGACCTCTGTGTAATTGCTTCCCCACTTGCAAGCCTTTCAGAGCACTGCTAAGTTTCTTTCTAACCAGAGAATCTTTCTCTTGATCCCTAATTCTCATTGTCTAACCTGTGAACAGGCCATCTCCTGCCTGCTACCTTCCTTTCTATTTTCTGTTAAATATTTCATTGGATCGAGCTATTGCAGACTCATTCAAAATCTATCGAAGGCATTTTTAAAAAAGCACTGGTTTAAGCAAAGCTGTGCATTATCAAATCCTTGTTAACATCGGGAGAAACGAAGTCAGTGCTGTTTACATAATCTTAATCGAGTGAAAATTGTTCAGCAGTTACTATCAAGTTTAACTATAACATACCCAAAAAAATTCCCAATTAAATGAAAGCTGAAGTTTTTAAATAACATTTCTTCACAGTATCATGCAGGAGGAATCCATTGTGTTTCTGGCAATCACTGTCTTCAAAACCAAACATGTGAAGGGTTGTGCAATGTTTCAATTTTTAAGATGAATGAATGATTCCCTGATTTGGAATAACTCTTCAGCAAAGATTAAGCTAGAAGGCTTTGCCTGCTCCCTAGCTTTCTCCAGCGAAGGAAAAAAAGAAACAAGCACAAAAGGCATCTACTCAAATGGCACTTGGTTCATGAAATTGATTAAATGTTTTACAATATCCTCTCTGACAAGAAGCTATTCCAGCCAATCTAATAATGGGTTCAGAGTAAATGACTCTGGCAGGAAGGATTAAATTTGAAAGAGATAGTAGGAACTGCAGATGCTGGAGAATCTTAGAT
>NC_063333.1:146446626-146472115 GCF_021869965.1 Rhincodon typus | reverse complement strand
TTATCTCAGATTCTCCAGCATCTGCAGTTCCTACTCTCTGTAAACTGTTTGCATTTCTCTGACAACTTACCTTTCCACCTATTTTTTTGTCTTCTTCAAATATGACTACAGTACATTCACTTCCTTCCTCTAAGTCAGTAATATACATTGTAAACAGTCTGATCACAGAACTGGACTACCAACCTGAAAAAAAACATATCCTCATTCGCTGTTTCCTGCCCATGAGAACATTCTCCATCCATGCCAAGAGACAACCTCCAGCACCACGGGGTCTTATGTTATGAGTTAACATTTTGTGAGATATCTTTTAAACGATGTAGATATCTTGTAGAGTTGGAGGAAATTAGAGACAGATAGGGGCAAGGCAATGGAAAAGAAGTTGCATTTCTATAGCACATTTCATGATCTCTAAATATCTCAAACTCCTTACAACCAATTAAGCACTCATAAACTTAAAAGCAGGACCCTTTGGAGTATTGCTAAATAGGGACCTTGGGGTGCAGATTCATAGTTCCTTGAAAGTGGGGTCACAGGGTAGTGAGGAAGGCATCTGGTACACTTGCCTTCATTGGTCAGTGTGCTGTGCATAGGAGTTGGGGGGGGTCATGTTGCGGCTGTGCAGGACACTGGTGAGGCATTTTTTAGAATACTGCGTTCAATTCTGGTCTCCCTGCTATGAAAAAAAACTGTTAAACTTGAAAAGGTACAGAAAACATTAGAAGGATGTTGCCAGGGCTGGAGGTTTTGAGCTATAGGGAGAGGCTGAATAGGCTGCAGGTTTTATCCCTGGAGCGCCGAAGACTGAGGGGTGACCTTACAGAGGTTTATAAAATCATGAGGGGCATGGATAGGGTGAAGAACCAAAGTCTTTTTCCCACGGTAAGGGAGTCCAAAACTAGAGGGCATAGGTTCAAGTGAGAGTGGAAAGATAGAAAAAGGACCTAAGGGGCAACATTTGCTGGCAAATGAAACTAAATTAATTTAGGATATCTGGTCAGCATTGATGAGTTGGACTAAAGGGTGTGTTTCCATGCTGTACAAATCTATGACTGTATAAGTACTTTTTGAAGTGTATTCAATGTTGTAATGTGAGAAATTTGGTAGCTTATGTACGCACAACAAGCTGTCACAAACAGCAATGTGATAATTACCAGATAAGTAGGTGTTTGGTGTTTTGGAGACTTGAGTATTACTGAAAAAAGACACTTGTTTTGAAGTTTTTATTATCCTGCACTCATCAGGACAATTTCCAATAAATACCAGCATAAAGGGACAACAAAATTTATACTCAATAAAAGGAGAATACTGGTTGGTTTTCAAACTGACTCTGATTGGTAGAGGTGTTGCCTTGGTGAATGCATCAATTAATGTTGACTGACAGTTTACTGCCAAGTATCGTTTGAATTTTAAACCATACATGTTGACTTCTGTTGTTCAGCATATGATATTGAGAAATGAACCAGTGAATGGCTGTCACCTATTTTTATTGAGTTGAAACAGGTGCAGTTGGTATATATATGTTCTTTCTGTCTCCAAAGGTCAGGGTCCTGTGTATTATTACAGCAATGCTCAAATTACCAGATGTACACTTGCTTTTGGTGTTGATTAAGGGGAGAACATTGATCAGGGAAAATGCTCCTTCTCTTCTTCAAAACAGATCCGTAGGACCTTTTATACCCGTCCGAGCAGGCAGATCCGCTGATGTGTAATATTCCCTCAGTGCTGCACTGACAGTTTGTGATCAAGTCAACGAGTAGGAGTGAGCCTGAAAATTTGTAAGTCAGAGGTGAAAATGGTACAAAATGAGCCATGGCTGACACCCAAAGAATTTGGAAACAAAGAGCTGATTTTAAGATTGAAGTGTGACTTAGCTGGGAGCTGTGCAGGCCAATGAGTATGGGGGAGCCAGGAACAGAACTTTTTACATTGAATTAAGCACAAAGAATGCTGGAGAAACTCAGCAAGTCTGGCACCATTTCTAGGGAGCGAAACAGTGTCATTATTTTAAGTATAGTCTGACCTTTCTTCAGAACTGAAGAATGTTGGAAATTGGAAACAGTAAGAACTGCCGATGCTGGAGTCAGAGATAACACAGCGTGGAGATGGAGGAACACAGCAGGCCAGGCAGCATCAGAGGAGCAGGAAAGCTGACATTTCAGGTCTGGACCCTTCTTCAGAATTAGTTTTTCTAATATACTTTTGACAGAGGAGCAAGAGGGCAGAAGTACAGAGGCCCAATGCAGAAGACAAACAGGTTGTTAACGGTGAAGGAAGGTAAAAGAGATGTAAAAAAGGTGTAAATTTATCTGTGAAAGGGAAAGAAATTGATCCTTCCTCTTAAGTGCAAAGTAAACAAAATACAAACAAGATGTGGCTATCAGGAAGGGGAGAGAGAACATAAGAAAAACAGAGAACAGACATAATACAGTCAGTTTTTGAAGATATTAAATTCAATGTTTACACTTTGAGTCTGTGAAGTGCCTAAGCTGAAAATAAGCTTGTATTCTGCTTTGTTGGAACATTGCAACTGGTCCAAAACAGGAATGTTGGCATGAGAACAAGGGAGGGTTATTGAGATAGTGTAGCGATTAGAACGAGGGCCAGTTGGATCTCATCGACTATGAGATCCCTGATTGAGGCTGTTAACCTGGGCCAATGAGGGAGTCAGGCAGACAGATATTCAGAGAGTCTCCTCAATCTATGGATTTGCTTTGAGCAAGCTAGTCAGAGTCCATGTACTATATATGTGTAAATAAAAAGTGACTTGCTGACAGGACACCAGCTTCTTTGGAGTTATTTCAAATTACAAAGCAACCAGGATGTTGAGAGTCATTCCTACAGAACAAAAGATGTTTTGCAAAATAGTCACCCAGTCTGCATTTGGTGTAGCCATAATGCAAGGTGGGCAGTGAATGCTGGATTGAAACTTGATTGACTGGATTGATTGCATTTAATCACTCAATTTTTGACCTAGCTCCTGCCATGCTTATTGGACTCAGAGAAAACTCATGCAGTCCAATTCAAAACTACACGTCTTCCTCCTTTGCAACTTGATTTGTTTCTTTCCCCTTTGTATGCACAAGCAGGACTGGCAGATCCAATGGCAGTGGTCAGCAGTCAATTTAAAGCTCCTGGAATCCTTATTGCAATTCTGTTTGTGCCCATAGAACTCTCATTGGGAATTTTGTCAACACACAGTTAACACAATGAAGGTATTGAAATGTGCTGATTGCAATATTAACCTTGAAGTGTTCACAATTTGCACAGTCTCAGTGATAATAGGACTATATCAGATGGAAATATATTTACTGTAGTTTAGAAAAAATGAAAGGAGATCTCACAGAAACCTTTCAAATTCTAACAGGACGAGTCAGGGTAAAATTAGGGAGGATATTTGTGATGACCGGGGAGTCTAGAACTGGGGGTCACAGCTGAGGATACAGGGCAGACCATTTATGACTGAGATGAGGATAAATTTCCTCACCCAGACAGCTGTGAGCCTTTGGAATTCTTTGTCACAGAAAGCAGTCGAGGCCAAAACGTTGAATGCTTTTAAGAAGGAATTAAACATAGTTCTTAGAGATAAAGGGACCAAAGGATATGGGGAAAAAGCAGGAACAAGGGATTGAGTTGGATGATCAGCCATGATGGTGTTGAATAGTGGAGCAGGCTCAAAGGTCAAATGAGCTAGTCTTGCACCTTTTTTTTGTGTTTCTATCATATGCTGGAATGTACAACGTAGAACAAATGTCAATTCCATGAGCAATTTCTAAAAATTCAGTTTAGATCACATATGGGCCAGTTAACTTTATATAGCATTCTCTTTAAGATAATAGAAAGACCACACTCTCTTCAGCATAACAAAGGAATGCCTACTCATACATTTTCCTTATAAAAGAGGAATAGATTCTTTTTAAATGGTGTATTTATGGTCAATAAACATTTATACGGCACCTTTAATACAATAAAACTTAGATAGAAGGCCTAAGGGAGGAATTCCAGAGCTTCAGTCTGTAGTAGAGAAGGTGTTGACACCAATGATCGAGGAATTAATATGAGAACACTTTCATAAAGGTTACAGTTGGAAGTATTACCCAGACAGAGAGGATGAGGCTTTATTTGGATTCAAAAATGATGATAAAAAAATTTAAACTGAAAAATTTGCTTCTCGAGGAGTTGGTGCGGACAAGGGTTGAATGGGATAGAGTGCGAATAAGCAGCAAGTATGATCATGAGTGAATAATTAAGAGCTCATGATTGTGACTAGTCAAGATTAAAGTTGTTGTGAGATTTGTATTTAAGGCTAATTTCTTTCTTTGTGAAAACCTGTAAAATCAAATTTACATTCTTGAGGTGTCAGGAAAAAATACTAGAAAACTTTAAATGTTTTAATTGTTTTTAATATACTTCATCTAACACATTTTGAAAAACGTGGAGCTCATTGTAAATCCTACTTTCACACTGGAACTAGTTTCTCCTGATAGGTGATGGGATGAGGGATCTTTTTTCTGTGCTGCAGACCTCAATGACTCTATGCATTAAATATTTTTCTTCCCTTTATTCATTCATAAGATGAGAGCAGCACTGGCCAGGCAGCATTTGCTGCCCATCCCTAATCACCCAGAAGGCAGTAAGGAGTTGACCACATTGCTGTGGATGTGGAATCGTATGTCGGCCACTGATCAGGTAAGGATGGCAGTTTCCTTCCCCAAAGGATATCAGTGAACCAGATTAGTTTTTCCCGACAATTGGCAATTGATTCATGGTCTCAGCAGATTCTTAAATCCCAGATATTTATCAAATTCAAATTCCACCATCTACCATGGTGGGATTCAAACCCCAGAACATTTCCTGGGTTGCTGGGTGACTAGTCCAGCAACAATACCACTAGACCATCGCTTCCCCCCTTGAAGTGTGACTATTAAATTTGGTCAACATTGAATCATGGGGAATAGTAGGAGAGAGGTGTCAGGGAGATCTTAACCCCTCTTGTTGAACAGACAGGTTAAACCTGCCCAGGTCATTTACCTGCTCTCAAACACCTTAGTTTGCCTCATTTTATTTAGGAGCCTATCAGTTTGCTTTTTAAAGTTTCAGTTTCTTCCCTTGGGTTTTTCTTTAATAACCATTCGACATTTATTGTGCCCAGTGCAACTCTACATTTTTCTCATTGCAATGCAGCAACTCACCAAGACCTTTTCGGTAGCACCTACAGATAGTCATAGAACAAAGAAACTGCCTATACTTAGCCCATATCGTGACAAACATTTCTTATTCATGCACTAATCCAAATGTTGAAACTGTAGCTGCATCCACCACTCCTCAGGAGGTTCATTCCATACACAAACCACTCTCTGTGTAAAAACATTGCACCTCATGTCTTTTTTTAATAATTTCTCATCATATCGTAACAATATGCCCCCCAGTTTTGAAATCCTCTATGCTAGAGAAAAGACACCTGCCATTCGTCTTATCAATGCCCCACATGATTATATAAACCTCTATAAGATCACCCCTCAACCTCCTTGTGAAAAAAAGTCCCAGCCTATCTAGCCTTTCCTTATAATTCAAATCCACCATTCCTGCAACATCCTGGTAAATCTTTTCTGAACCCTGTCCAGCTTAATAATATGTGTGGGGGCACTAAAGGTTCCAAGTTCCCTTCCAAGTAACACAGCATGCTGACTTGTAAATACATCATCCATTCCATCATCAATGCTGAGTCAAAATCTTGGAACTCTCTCCTGAACAGATCAAGATACCTCAGCCAGGCACACTTTGGAAATTCAGGGAAGCAGCTCACCACTATCTCCTTAAGGGCAATTAAGGATGGCGAAGAAAGTGGAAACAAAATACTGAGGATGCTGGAAATCTGAAACAAATACAGAAAGTGCTGGAGAAACACAGCAAGTCTGGCAGTATCTGTGGAGAGAGAATAACAGAGTTAATGGTTTGGGTCCGGTATGGTGTTTCGTCAGAACTGGAAGGTGTTGGAAAATGTTTTTTATAAATATTTTAGACAGTGGAGTAGGCCCAGTGCAAAAGACAAATGGGTTGTTAATTGTCAGAGAAAGTTAAAAAAAGATATAAAATGGGTGTAATTTAAGGTGTGAAAGGCAGAGAATGGGTCCTCCCAACAAAATGAAAATAAACAAGACACAAACATTACATGGTTGTTGGATTGAGGGTGTATTTAAGAGCAATTTCTTTCTTTACAGAAAACTTTAGAATGAGATTTACTTTCTTGCTGTGCCAGGAGAAAAACCCAGAAGACTGTGACCTTTTTTACTGCACATCATTCAACACAGTTTGGAAATGTAGAGCTCATTGTAAATCTTACTTTCAAGCCAGAACTAATTTCTCATGACGGGTGATGGGCTGAAAGACCTTTTCCTGTGCTAAAGACATTTATTTCTCTGTGGCTATAAATTAAAAATAATTGAGATGTGAAAATAAAAGTTGATCAACATTGAGTAATGGGGAGGCTGGGAGCCAATGAATGAACAAAAACAAACAATTACCCTTGACATGGAATTTTACAGCTCAGAAGGAGGCATTTTGACCTATCATGTGTGTACTAGCTCCTGAGAAAACTACCCGGCCAATCCCATTCTGCAGCCTGATCTCTGTAGCCCTCTAAATTCATCACTTTCAAATATATATCCAGCCCTCTTTTGAAACCTCCTGTGGAGCCTGCCTCCACCACTCTCCCAGGCAACGCATTCCAAATCTTTACAACTCTCTGTTTAAAGAAGTTTCTCCTCATCATAATCCTAGCTTTCTTGCTGACAATCTTGAGTTGTTAACAATTAGTGGAAACAGAAATTCCTTCTTTACCCTGTTCAAATTGTTTGTAATTTTGGACCCGCCATTAATGCCTTTTAACCCTCTCGGTTCTAAGGAGAATAAACCCAATCTCTCTAATCTTTCCTTGTAACTAAAATCTATCATTCCTTGTATCATTCCAGTAAATCCCCTTTGCACTCTTTCCAGGACTTTAACATCCTTCCTGAAATAAGCTGCCCAGAACTGAACACTATACTCCAATGTAGTCTGATCAATGATTTGTAGAGGTGCAGCATCATTTCCTTGCTTTTATACCCTATGCCTTTTTTTATAAAGCCTTCTCAACAACTGTTACAACTTGCCCATCCACCTTCAATGAATTATGCACATGAACCTCAAGTTCTCTCTGCTCCTGCACTCCCCTCACAGTTATGGAGTCATAGAGGCTGTACAGCATGGAAACAGACCCTTCAGTACAACTCGTCCATGCCAACCAGCTATCCTAAATTAATCTAGTCCCATTTGCCAGCATTTGGCCCATATCCCTCTAAACCCTTCCTATTCATATACCTATCCGGTTGCCTTTTAAATGTTGTAGTTGTACTATTGAGCCTATAATGTCTCCCTGTGTTTCTTCTATCAAAATGCATTACCTCACATTTCTCTGCATTGCATCTCAATTACCAGGTGCCTGTCCATTTGGCCAAATTGTCAATGTCTGTCTGAAGCTGCTTAGTGTCATTCTCCCAACTCACTATTCTCGCCAGCTTAGTATCATCTACAATTTTAGAGATTTTGCCCTCAATAGCCACCTCCAAATTGTTTATATAATTAAATCAGAAAAAGCAATGGTCCCAACACCGATGCCCGGTGAACTCATTTTCATCCTGAGAAATGCCCTTCAATACCTACCCTCTGTTTCCTATCTTTTAATCTTCTTTAAACTACTAATCTATGCTAAGGACTCATCAATCCCAAACATTTCTAATTTGCTAATCAACCTGCTACATGGTACTGTATCAAATGCTTTCTGATAGTCCAAATATACAACATCCTCAGCACTACCCTCATCCACTGCCTGTGCCATCTTGTCAAAGAACTCAATCAAATCTGTCAGATACGATCTGCCTTTGACAAAGCCAAAAAAAAACAAAGAACTGTGGATGCTGGAAATCTGAAACAATAACATAAATTATTGAAGAAACTCAGCAAGCCTGGTAGAATCTGTGGAGAGAAAGCAAAGTTAACCAAAGCCATATTGACTGTCTAGTAATAACTTATTTTTCTTTAAGTGTGTATTTACCTTATCTCATATTATGGCCAGTTTTCCTACTAGTGACATCAAGCTGACAAACATTGTTTTCATGATATCAACATATTTTCAATCACTGTTTTTCTGCCTGAATTTTTAAATTATTAAATTCTAACAACTGAAACTTTTGCTAACTCTATTTGCACTGTTTAGCCTATCAAACCGATATGAATCATTGAAGAAAATTGTCAAGGTTGACCATATGTCTTTGCCAACCTACCTCAATGTTATTCTGCCCTTTGTCGCAGAACAATGTTTACAAATGTGAGAAAATGAAAAAAAAATTTGATTATTAGAACTGAAAAATTTGAACAAGTTGCATGAAGTAATTAATATTCAATTTAAAGTCTCGTTTGTTTTGCTTGCATTATTGTTGTACAAAGGAGAATTTTACCAATTTGAGATGAGCAATTGTAAAAGACAGAAATATTGGAAAGAGAAGAGCATTGAAACAATTGCCTAAAGGAAATCTTGATAAATGTTCCGCCAATGCCATTCATGCTATTTGACTCTCATACATACAGTTAACTCTCTGGTAATGAATTTCTTGCTCCCCTATTCTAGTGAAAGCATTTTAAATAAATGGAATATTGTATCCATTGAAATAGGGGAATGCAGAGATGGACAGTCTATTTTCATACAATAACACTGCTACAGTCTTTTATGAGTTGAAATCTCTGTGACAATACCAGTGCAAATTAAAGAAATTAGACTGTTTTCTTTACATTGAGACATAGGTATCTTTGTGGCTTAAATGGGTACTGAGTCTGATAAATTTGAGTTAGATATACAGCATTCTCTCGGCTCGTAAGCATATGTCCAGCCTTTTCATGCTGCTGACTTGTCATTGTTTACCACTGATTGTCTGCTGGTCACTAGAGGTTGTGGAAAGGAAGTTAAAACGTGCAGGTTAGAGAGGTCTCTTCCATCATGAGAACCAGAACCATTTTCACAATCATCTTTCATTCCATCCTATAAAGGGCTGTACATTTGCAGAGCAGTTGACTTCACTCAGTGGACTCCTGCTGAGTCTTGACATTATAGCCAAGATGAGGGGGGATGTATTTAGAATCCGGGATCTTGTATAATTTTACCGCATGTCTCTGAATTACTGCTAAGGTGGCCACTTTGTCAGTGAACCTTTAACGTACATTTATTGAAAGCTCTTAAACTTGTGAAAAAAGTACCAAATCTGATTCTTCAGTTTTTCATAAATTTCCCTTAAATACAAATATGTGCAACCTCATGACAGCGATGTGATGATTGTCTTGTTTATTTTGCGGCAGTAGCGAGGACTGAAATAACTCCACAGAGGCTGGTATCCCATCACTAATTCATCCTTTATTTATTTTATCACATAGTCTGCCATTACACACTATCTATTTTTAGCTACTAACAGTCCTCATTAACAACTAAATAAAAACCAAAAGAACTGTGGATTCTGTAAATCAGGATCAAAAACAAAGTTGCTGGAAAAGCTCAGCTGGTCTGGCAGCATCTGTGAAGGAAAAAAGCAGAGTTAACATTTCGGATCTGGTGACTCTTCCTCAGAACTGATAGTGGCCACTGAGGAAGGGTCACCGGACCTGAAACATTAACTCTGTTTTACCCTTCACAGATGCTGCCAGACCTGCTGAGCTTTCCCAGCAACTTCTGTTTTTGTTTCACCCTTAATTTACAAGTGCATAGTATATGACACTGACCCAGCTAGCTCAGGGCCAGCTGTCAGAACAGAAACCCCGGCACTCCTGTGATTGGACCAGGTTAACAGCCCCAATCAGGGGACTCATATTCAAACGAGGTCCACATGGCTGACCTAATTACAATCTCTAAAAGGACCCATTATGTCCATTTCACATCTCAATTTACACCCTTTTACATCTCCATTTTTCTTTCTCCATCATTAACAAAAGTATAAAGAAAAACTGGCAATATGACAAAGGGAGATATATAAAGAGGAAAGAACAAATGTTTCGTCTAAGATCTGGGTCTTACAAGAGAGGTAAACAGGTGAGGTGTTCAGAGAAATAATTTGATGCCAATGATTCACTATCAATGAGGGATGGTGGATTGAAAGGCATGCGAAATTTGATGAAGAGGTTTTGTGGATAATGTTACAGCAGTAAGGATATTGGTAATGAGGCCAAAGAGAGATTCTATCAAACAATTGACAATTTTAGCTTTGAGGTATTAATGAATTAGGACCCACTTTAGGCAGAAATAGAGGGTACTGGGAGAATAGATGCCAGGAAATAGAATATTGACAACAAGATCGTGTTTAAAATTGACGTAAGGTGGGAATATCTATTCCAACTAGCATGGCCTTGGATTAATCATAGTCATAGAGCCATGCAGCACAGAACCAGACCCTTTGGTCCAACTCATCCATGCTGACCAAGTTTCCCAAACTAAACTAGTCCCATTTGCCAGCATTTGGCCCATATCCCTCTAAACCTCAAACGACGCAAGAGAATAAGGCAGGATTGATAATGTTACAACGTTTCTAATAAAGATACTTGCTTTGCTACCAGATAGGTGAATTTTTCACAAAGCATTTGTGACGATAATGTATGGTGTAATTTTAACTGGCTAAGCATTGCTGAGAGAAGCTGTTCTATCATTTTCTGGCAGGTTTAGTTCTGATTATTTATCAGTTTTTGAGCATACATAAAGTAAAAGGTCAGATAAAATATTTTATTTCTAATTTTTACAAAATAAATGCATCAGTTTTTCTGAAATATGACTTGGAACCAGCTCCGTACTATGTACAAGATTCCAACTGGATTTGCTGCTTGTAGACTGCAAGAGTCTGTTCAGAGCTGTCCCCATGAGTGCTGGCACTATAAATTGGCACAGTGTGATATTTCTGAGCATTGTCAATATTTCATGAATTGCTCTTTTTTTATGAAACATGCAAACTATATTCATAATTTACATTGGTTGCTTCTGGAAACTCTAAACCAATGCAGTGACAGATGTTATCCATTCATCTAATCTAATAGATTAAAATGCCAAGCAATCATTTGTAATGTGTTATCTTTTTTTAAAGTTGATGTCGGTCAGTTTCCACAGGTAATAATGAGAAAATTATATATATATAGTACAAGTACAGTAGATTTTCTTGCACATTGTCACATCAGCAGTCTTCTCTAAACACATTTGTTCGGATAAGCTGTAGGTTATAAAACAGCAGTCTTGAAATTGCAATGTTGAATATTAAGGGATGAATGCTCAATGCATCAGATTGAAATCTTTTCTCTGCTATTCTAATGGAACCAATAATGTGAATTACTCAGTCCTGAAACTAAAGTGAGGGATGATTCTCACTCAGAATTGAAGCTGCCATTTACAACCTTGATTAACTTTTATATTGCAGGATGTTGGAAATACCTCATTCAAAGAAGACATCAGATCCAATTTTGGTTGCCTGTTCGAATTTTATGTTCAAAAATGAAGATTTGACAACCGGCTGTGGATTTTTCATTCAACAGGACTCTTTACCTGATGTGGCAATACCTCATAACATAAGAAACTAGCACATGGGTACCGTGGTACGTCTGTCTGTGGGCTAACATTAAGCGATTCAGTTACAAACAGTAGCATGCTTCCATCAGCATGTCATGTCCCAAGTAGCCCCAGTGTAGATGGAGTCTGAGGCCTTTACACTGTCGGATCACATGCTACAGTACAGTGATGATATCATGAGCACACCTCTGAAAGGTATACTGACATACTGACCATGAAATATAAACACAAAATATCCTTAGGTATCCTACGCTATCAGAAAGTCTCAAGCACAGAATGTTGCTAACGTGCCCGCTTCCACCACCTCCATCGGCAGTGCATTCCAGGCACCCACCAACCTCTGAGCAAAAAACTTTCCCACACTTCTCCCCTAAATTTTCCCCCTCTCACCTTGAGCCTGCCCTCCTAGAGTTGACATTTCCGCCTTGGACAAAGCCTCTGACTATACACCCCATCTATGTCTCATACTTTTGGAAACCTCTATCAGGTCTGAATGAATTGTTGTTATTCATTAACAGGAGATGGATGTTGTTGGCTAGACCAGCATTTAATGTCCATCACAAGTTGTCTGGGAGAAGGTGGTGCTCAGCTGTTTTCTGGAATCACTCTGACACAGAATGTGGCGTGTATAGGATTAGAATGACCAGAATATTTTGTTGCCCTAGCTGCTGAGTGTTGTGTTACCATTCTGAAGATGGTGAAGTCTTATGCTGGGGCTGGTATCAGTCTGTATACTGCAGATATTGATGTCTATGACCAGGTTGCTGTATGTTTCAGTTAAATAAGCTTCCTTGCAGAACCCCTGTAGAGATGGACTAACAGTCAGAGATATGCCTTTCATCATAATCTCATGCTTTCATTCTCTGAGGAAGTTACTCTGGCTATTTGAACAGCTGACAGATGAACCACAGTAACTTAGAGCGAAACCTTAAATGAGCCAGAACAACATGAGCTGTGACTAAGAAAATCTGACAGAATTTTCTGAGACAGCAGCAAGGCCCTGCTTGATGTCAGGAGCAACTCATTGCAACTTCCAAACACATTCTGGCCACAGAGTTGAGATTCTCACTAGAAAGCAATGAGAAGATCATTAAGGGGAGTTATTACTTGTTATTGGCCTTGTAACTGCGTCCCTCTCCTGATTAATATGCAGCTTCCTGTGCTGCTACCAGTTACGTGGAAACTAGACGTTGACAGTCCCTGATGTGAAAGTTGGAGCAGGTACCTGGTGGCTCCAGCTCTTTGCTTGGTCCTCTGAACTGCCATCTTGGAAAATGGTGCCAACATCTCAGGGCATGTTTCATGGGCATCAGCATGCTTTCCATGTTCATGGATCTGGCATCTGACATCTTCCACCTGCTCAGAAAGCACCGGGGCAACACTCTGATCCACTTTCAAAATACTTCTTTACTATACAGCTGCACCTAGGGTCACACCAGCAAGAAGGATTGAAAAGGCTACTGCAAGGACACTTTGCACAGGCACCCAACTCACAAATTAGATTGGGCTACATCCCAGGGTCATTCACGTCCTCTCGTAGCACTCAATCACTTTGATCCTACCTAGATGATCAAAGCATTCCTGACTTGTCTTGCCTTGTCTAAAGTTCTTTACACATCTTCCCCACCCCACCCTACAACTCTACCTTCACCAGCCAGAGATATCAGGCTTGCCTTGCTCTTTAGTGCAGACATAAAGCCAGGAAGCTTGTCCTGGTTGTCAGAGAGTTTTCAGTCAAAGGGTCCCAGCACAGAAAGTCAAGGGTAACCTCCAATATCAATCCAGGGATTTGGCCATAATCAGTTTGCCACGCAGGGCGGCCGGGGTCAGGATCATTTCATCAAAGGGGTGAGGAACTGAATGTTGAGCTCCATAGTAAATTTACCAGTGTATATGTGTCCATGGCATCTCACTTAAATAGCCAATATGTGCTGGTCTTGAAAGACTTATGCTGGGAAAGTCAAGGTGTCAAATCTAACAGGAAAAATTTCACCAAAATGAACTCTGCTCCTTCAGAAGGGTGCAAGTTGAACTCTTACTATTTAATCCTGCAGGTATGCAAGTAAGATTCATCCCAGAAATGAGTTAATCTTTGAGATGCAAATAAACTTCATGAACTCTGATATGTTTTGTGTAGAATTGATGCACTTTGACAGCCAATCTTTCAGTCACTGTGCAAGATTGAATGAGATGGGCAGCTCACATCAATTGGCCCAAGTAGATTGAAGCAGAAAAATAACAGTCCCTCCAAAAGGAGTCAAACCTATTTCTGTAATCTCAACTCGAATCACAATAGTTGGAATAATAATACAAAATTTGTTATACTTGACCTTTGCCTATTTAAGCTTGTAAGTATTTTGCCCTTAACCTTTTGTCAGTAGGAGATTAAGGAGCCAGTGCCCTCTATATGTGGCACCTTGGATCACGCTGAGGAGGGCAAGCAATTAAGTTCCTCCTTTGTCAATTAAATAGGATCATTTTAAAAAATCAACAGTGTAAGATCTGAATAAGGAAATATAGTTAAGAGTGAAAGGGTCCTCACCTTTAATGGTCTGTATTGCTCTTAATGGGCTTTGTATGTAAATTAATCAGTCAGAAAATATGGGTGATTTACTGGGGTTGTTAACAGCAGAAAAAATACCACGGGTAATTTGGTGATGAGGGAAATAATTGTTTAATCATGTGTACGAGCATGTCTGGAGAAAAGAAAAAGTAAAGGCGTTCAGTGTCAGATCAGACAGAGAAAGAAAAATAAAGAGAGAGAAGGAAAGTCTGGATTGAGAGACAAATAATGAGCAGAAACATGTTTCTTTTTCTCTTTAAATTAAAATGTGAAGGAATAAGACTTCAGACTTAATGTAGGTAATTTTCAGTGCCAGAGAGATTGACAGGCAGTAATTAATGTGATCAAACAGTTACTTGATTTCATGTAATTGCTTTGAAATCTAACACCAGTCAGTGTGATTCAATAGTGAGGTCAATAGCTAGATGCTATTTTTGTGAAGCTAACACAGGTAAAACAGTGCATCTGGGACAGAAATGCCAGACTGGTGTGTTTAATTGCACATCTTCCACTGTCTGATATTACTGTAGCATTTACACAAAAATTGCATGGGAGGGTCTTTAGCTTTCCCATTATTTTTGACAGCAAATATTGGGTCAATAGAATAATAGATTTTACCTGAATTTTAGCAATGCTACCAACTATACCCTGTAGGTGTCAGACAGCACCAGAAAGTCTGCAGAACTCAAAGCTGGGAATAAGACATTTGATTTGAGAAAACAGGACATTTTACACATAAAATTATTGCCATTGATGTACTTATATGTTGTTTTTGTCACAACTTACACAAGCTACCAAAAGTCGAAGAGTATGCTGTGGAGAAATTCCTGTGTCAGACATTTGTACTACATCGAAGTGGAGATGAAAACCAAAAAAATTTGAAGCCACTCGATGACTGTGAAGTAATGAGGTCTGAACAAAATGTCTTATCTTTTATTGAATTTCTTTTTGCATTCTGTTTCCCAGCATACAATATTCAAGAGAAACAAATCCAAATTCTAGCTTCTTGCCGACAACGCATGGGAAAATTATTGATAGCATTAGAATAATAAGCCTCAATAAATCATTCATTCAATCAGTCCTTGTTTTTAACAAAAGCAGATTTTTGTTTTAAAACATTCACAGGTTGTGGGCATTGCTGGTTAGGCTAATATTTATTGCCGAAAGTTTATTTAAGAGTCACCCATTTTGCTGTGCGTTTGGAATAACAAGTAGACCAGGCCAATTAAGGATGGTTATTAAGGGAAGGACGTTAGTGAACAAGATGAGTTTTTTTCAACAACAATTAGGCTCACGGTCATCATTAAACTTTCAATTCTTGATTCTTATTGACTTCAATTTCTACCAATTGCCACGGTGAGATGTGGACGTAGGTCCCTGGAATATTACCCAGATCCCTAGATCCCTCGTCTAATGATAATACCATTAGGCCATCACCTTCCCACAGTAATAACACAGTGTGGAGCTGCAGGAACGCAGCAGGCCAGGCAGCATCAGAGGAGCAGGAAAGCTGACGTTTTGGGTCGGGACCCTTCTTCAGAATGGTCAGCTTTCCTGCTCCTCTGATGCTGCCTGTCCAGCTATGTTCCACTGGCTCCACACTGTGTTATCTCTGATTCCAGCATTGGCAGTTCTTACTGCCTCCCCACAGTAATATGCTTGACTGCTGTGAATCATAGCTATTTTAAAACATTCAGGACTCTGTCAGGTGGTTGTTACAATATTCGGCGAATTATTGAGAGAAATTCCAAGTTCAAATTCCAGTATGGTGCAATGTTGTAACTATAACTTCACACAAGCTACTCAAGGATAGAAACCTGTAGTTCTCACTCAGTCTAACTCCAATCTCACACCAATTGAGTTGACTCTGAAATGCTCTCCAATGTAATTTGATAAGCTACTCCATTGTATGAAACCACTACAAAGGGGACCACACAAAGTGATTCAAGAAGAAAATTCAGCACTAACTTCTGAAGGAAAGTTCATGTGAGAAATAAATATTGACATCCTGAGAAAGCATTAAAGGAAAATTGACCAAGTCAAACGAATCCTCACTTGATTGCTTCTGTTTAATAGATTTACATTGCACCAACCTTGCATTATCTTCTTTCTTTGTGAACTGACTAACTTGCATATATTGTGATAGCAACTGTTCTCTGCATGGGCTGAATTATTACGTTTTTAAGTTCATTCTCAGGATATTGGTGTCAAAGGCTGGCATTTATTGTCCAAGGTTAATTGGCCTTGAGAAGGTAGTGATGAGCTGTCTTTTTCATGAGCTGTACTTCATGTGGTGAAGACACATCCACAATACTGTTCTGGTGTCAGTTTCAGGATTTTCACTCAGCAACTGTGAAAGAGCGACTGATCTACATCAATGTCAGGAATGTGACTGAACTGGAGATGGACTTGGATGTGATAGTGTTTCTATGTGTGCACTGTCCTCACACTCTTAATTGCTGGAGGTCATAGGTTTGGAAAGTGCCATCAAAGAACACTACTAAACAAGTGTTATGCATCTCGTAGATGCTAATGTATTCGTGTCAGACCACATATTTGTAGAAGAGGTAGATATTTATGGATTAAGAAGGGTGGCTTTGACTTCTGCCTTCATAGTCCTGTTTGGTTATGACGTTAATACAGCTGAGAGGATAGTGAGCAGTTTGTTTCCTGGCCTCCCCTAGTACACTCAAAGATTATTGTTATGAGGAGAATAATAATGACCTTAAGATGCTTTCTATTGTTGTCATTTTCCCTGCCTTGAAGATGCTCCCACCCTTTGCTTTCAGAAGTTAAGAAGAATAAGAAATTAAGCTATTACCATATTACCAGCTGATGTAAATGCATTCTTGAAAAAGGAAGTGGTATCAGAGTATCAACTCCCTATTGTGTTCCCTATGATGGATGACAGTGGGCTGGCAGCAATTGTAAAGGGTAAATATAGTTACAAATTTATTCTTCCGTCGCGCATCTATTCTGTTTGATAATGAATTAGTTGAAGGGAATTATCCAGCACTCAGGTGGTTCGATAAAAAGAAACATAAACATTTTTATTCTTTCTTCACATAATGTGGTCAAATTGTATTGAATTGCAGAGAGGGCAAATCCTTGTTTGTATAGTGGAAATTATTGCTGCGAAATGTGTTCATTTCTGATTTTCTCCTTTCACTAAGGTAGCGCTTCAGCAGTCTAGAATCTTTCCTCTGTATCCTGACTGGTGAAGAACACCACTCTCGTTTCCCAAGGGAATGTCACAGCTGAAGCCAAGCAGCACAAACTGTGGAGATCCAGGTTTGGGTAAAAAACCCCCTTGACTCCATCATCTATCAAAAAACCTGTCAAACTTAACCTTGTGTAAATTTAAAGATCTGGCGTCCACTACCATCTGGGAAAAGATTCCACACAATAACCACATTTGTTGAAAAGGAAAACAAAATTCCTAACCTCTGTCTTAAAAAAAAGGCCTCTCAACCTTAAACTATAACTCCTAGTTCTAGTCTCCCCTATAAGTGGAGCCATCCTCCCAGTATACACTCTATCCAATTTCCCCAGGATACATTTGAATAAGATCATTACTCATTCTTCTCAACTCCAATGGATTTAGTCTTCATACATCGGAACATAGGAATGAGGAGCGGGACAAGACAATTCAGCCCTTTGAGCCTGCTCTGCCATTTGGTATGATCATGGCTGATCTTATTCTGGTCTCAACTCCACTTGCCTGCCTCCTTCTCATAGCCCTTTATGCTGCTTTTCATCGGAAACATATCCATTTCTTTCTTGAATCTGTTGATTGATTCTGCCTCCACTGCACTCTGAGGCAGTGAGTTCCACAGATTCACAATCGTCTGAGAGATGTAGTTTCTCCTCATCTCAGATTTGAACCAGCACCCTCTCACTCTATATCTGTGACCTCTTGTTTCAGAGTGTCCCAAAAGGGGAGAATCTGTTCAACATACACCTATCAAACCCCTTTAGCATTTTATATCCAACTGTCAGATCATCCCCTCATTCTTCTGAACTCCAGTGAGTACAAGCCCAAGCTATTCAACCGCTCCTCATACAATAGCCCTTTCATCCCTGGAATCAACCTGGTGAACTGCCTTCAGTGTCACTGCATCCTTCCTCAAGTAAGGAGACAAAAAATTAGACAAAATATTTCAGGTGCGGTCTCACAAAACACCTTATATAACTGTAACAACAAATCTTTATTTTTATAATCCGGTCCTTTTGCAATCAATGCCAGGGCTCCATTTGCCTTTGTTATTATGTGCTGCACCTCCTTCTCCACTTTCTGTGAATTATGTACATAGACACCCAGATCCCTCTGCACTGATGCACTTTGAATCTGCTTCCCATTTAAATAATTACTTGCCCTCATATTCTTCCGGTCAATTTGGACTACCTCACACTTATCCACATTAAACTCCATCGCCAGATTCTGGTCCATTCTCCTAGCCTATCAACAAGCATCTGTAAAATCTTTATCTCTTCAGCACTGCCTGCTTTCCCACTTATTTTAGTATCATCATGAAGTTTGCTATGTTCCTGCTTGCAGATAGCTTATAAAGATTGTAAATGGAGAACTGACCCCTGCGAAACCTCACTAGTTATAGTTTGCCAGCCAGAGAACCTGTTAAACCTTTCTTCATCAGATAAGCCTTTAATCACAGGGAGGCAATGGCCTGGTGGTATTATCACTGAACTGCCGATCTGGAGACCTGGGTTTGAATCCTACTATGGCAGATGGTGGAGTTTGAATTCAATAAATATCTGTAATTAAGAGTCTAATGATGGCCATGACTCTGTTGTTGATTGTCCAAAAAAAAACTATCTGGTGTACTAATTTCCTTTTGGGAAAGAAGGCGCCATCCTGGTCTGGCCTTCATGTGACTCCAGACAGCAATGTGGTTGACTCTTAACTGCCCTCTGGGTAATAAATGCTGGCCTGGCCAGTGAAGCTGTCATCATGTGAATTAATAAAGAAGAAATCCTAGAGAAGTGAATCTTCTCTGAACTGCTTCTAAGGCAGTTTTTTTTTTACAAAAAACCAAAGCAGCACAGCTGAATAGGCTGGAGTTATTTTCCCTGGAGCGTTGGAAACTGAGCGATGACCTTATTGGAGTTTATAAAATCATGAGGGCCGTGGGTGGGGTGAATAGCCAAGCTCTTTTCCCCAGGGGGAAGGAGTCCGAAACTAGACAGCATTGGTTTAAGGCAAGAGGGGAAAAATTTAAAAGGGACCTAACGGGCAACTTTCTCATGCAGAGGGTGGTGCATGTATGGAATGAGCTGCCAGAGGAAGTGGTGGAGGCGAGTACAAATACAATATTTAAAAGACATCTGGATGAGTATATGATGAAGAAAGGTTTAGAGTGATATGGGCCAAATGCTGGTAAATGGGACTAGATTAAATAAGGTTATTTGGGCAGCATGGAGAAGTTGAACTGAAGGGTTTGTTTCAACACTGTACATCTCTGTGACTCTATGACTCTATCCGATGTGATCTTACCAATGCCCTGTACTGCTGCAGCAAGAACTCCTCAACTTTTATATTCCATTCTCTTTGCAATCACTGGCAATGTATGGCACCAAGTAACTGCCTTGTGAATGCCCCACCCACACTCTCTCACCCTCATCTTGAAGAAGTGTGATCAAGGTTTTTCTTTCCTAGAGAACATGAAATGTTGGACAAGTTGGGTGGTTTTCAGCACAGCATCGGTGGCTGAGAGATGATCTGCTAGAAGTAGGAACAGTTATGAGAGGCATGGATAGGGTGGATTCTTGGAGTCCTTTTCGAGGGTAAAAATGTCATAGGTTTAAAGTGAGTTTAAAGGAGATGTACGAGGCTAGTTTTTACGCAGAGTGTAGTAGGTGCCTGGAATGTGATGCCAGCGGAGGTGGTAGAAGCAGAAACAATAGCAACATTTGAAAAGCATTTAGACAGACACAGACAGGGAATAGAGGGATACAGATTATATACAGGCAGTTAAGATTAGTTTAGGATGGCATCATAGTAGATATAGACATTGTGGGCTGAAAGGTCTGTTCCCGTGCTGTAATATTCGATGTTCTACATATGCTGGATAGGTGCAGTTCCAAATACATTCAAAGAGCTGGACATCATCCAGGACAAAGCAGCCTGCTTGACTGGCAGCACATCCTTAAACATCCGTTCCATCCACCATTGACACTTCGCAGCAGCAGTGTGAACCAACCACGAGATGCAGTGCAGAAATTCAAAAAGTCTCCTTAGACACACCTTCCAAATGCACAATCACTTCCGTCTAGAAGGGCAAGGGCAGCAGATACATGGGAACACCACCAAATGAAAGTTCCTCTCCAAGCCGCTCACCATCCTGACTTGGAAATAAATTGCCGTTCCTTCACTGTCATTTGGCCAAAATCCTGGAACTCCCTCCCAAAGGGTATTGTGGGCCTATCTATGGCTTATGGGCTGCAGCGATTCAAGAAAGCAACAGTTTGATAAGATGAGTAAGATGATCAAGAGTTATGGGGAGAAGGCAGGAAAATCGGATTCAGAAACTTATCAGCAAGGATCGAACAGCGGAGCAGACTCAATGGGCTTAATGGCCTAATTGTGTTCCTATACCTTATGATCTTATTGCCCACACTGACCTTCCAGATTGTCTTGCTTCCCAATGGGGGCTGGTGGTTGGAATGGAGTGGGTGCATCCTTATTTGTTCCTTTTAGGCCCATTGGAGGGCCAATCACAAAAGGTGCTACCCAAACCCCATCCAACATTTCTGCAGTGATTGTAATGAAGTCAGCCAGGTGGACTTCGTAGAATATGAGTTTCCTGATTGAGGATGTTAATCTGGTCCAATTAGGGAGACCTGACTGACAGATATAAACAGGAGTGTCAGAAGTTCTGCTCGCTCTGAGGAAGATTGACCAGCATCAAATACTATGCACATGTAAATAAAGGGTGACTTGGTGACTGCATGCAGGCCTCTAAGGAGTTATCTTAGTTTCTCTCCCTTCTCCTACAGCCTGTCAATCTCTGCCCCATGTTCCGCCCCAAGAAAAAACAAATTCTGATTGATTTCTGAACACCTCTTCAATGTCCTATGTGTGAAACTGACAGTGGGTGCAGCTCCCCATTGAATTCAGCCCATTCCCTGAGAATCAATCCTCAATGTCTATATCATTTATGTCTGTTTAACACTGAAGGGAATGGGAGTATTTTGTGTAAAATCTCAAAAAGTGCAACATGAACTGATTCAAAGCAGACTACTTGCAATTCTTTGAAGACCTGAAAACTCCATTTCGTTATCTAGAAGACTAAAACTAGTTATTTCTGAGAATACTCCAAACAAAACCCCATTTGTCTGGTATTGATAGCTATGATTTTTTTCTTCCTTTGCAATGAATTTTCAAGCTGTTTATAAAAAGGCATGTGAAACTTCAATTTCTGTGGTAGAGGGAATAATACGTTTAGGTGATTAAAATGTTATTTAATGATTTAACACAATACAACTAATTCACCTTCTTAACTGTTCTTAAATATTCTGCTGAATGACACCCAGTTTGGGTTCCAACAGAGCCACTCAGCACCTGGCTTCATTACAGTCTTGGTTCACGCATGGACAAAAGAGCTGAACTCCAGAGGTGAGGTAACATCAAGGCCTCATTCAATGAAGTGTGACATCAAGGAACCCTAGCAAAACATGAGCCAATGAGAATCTCTTCACTGGTTGGAGTCATACTTGGCACATAGGAAGATGGTTGTGGTTGTTGGAGGTCAGTCATCTCAGCTCCAGGACATCTCTGCAGGAGCTCCTCAGGGTAGTGTCCCAGGCCCAACCATCTTCAGCTGCTTCATTAATAACCTTCCCTCCATCATAAGGTCAGAGGTGGGGATGTTCACTGGTGATTGCACAATGGTCAGCACCATTCACAATTGCTCAGATACTGAAGCAGTCCGTGTCCAAATGCAACAAAATCTGGACAATATCCAGGCTTGGGCTGACAAGTGGCAAGTAACATTTGACACATGGATACCAGGTAATGATTGTCTCCAACGAAAGAAAATCTAAACGTCCCTTCTTGATATTCAATGGCATTTGCTGAATCCTCTACTCTCAACATCCTGTGGGTTTACCAATATCCAGGACTGAACAGGATTAGCCAATATAAATATTGCAGCAGGTCAGAGGATGAAAACCTGCAGTGAGTAAATTACCTCCCGACTCTCCAAAATCTGTCTACCATTTACAAGGCACAAGGAGTGTGATGGAATACTCCCCACTTGTCTGGATGAGTGCAGTCCTAACAACACTCAAGAAGCTTGACACCATCCAGGACAAAGCAGCCGCTTGATTTGTTCCATATCTACAAGCACTCACTACCTCCGCCACCAACGCCCAGTAGCAGCAGTGTTACTTTCTACAAGATGAATTGCAGAAATTCACCCAAGATCCTTAGACAGCACCTTCCAAATGCACGGCCACTTCAATCTGAAAGGGCAAGGGCAGCAGATACATGGAACACCACCACCTGAAAGTCCCCCTCCAAGTCACTGACCATTTTGATTGAGAAATATGTTGCCATTCCTTTAGTGTTGCTGAGTCAAAATCCTGGAATTCCCTCCCTCAGGATATTGTGGGTCAAACTCCAGCACATGGACTGCAGTGGTTCAAGAAGGCAGCTCACCACCACCTTCTGAAGGGGCAACTAGGGATGGGCAATAAATGCTGTCCAGCCCATATCCCACTGTTGAATAAAACAAATCGACATTGGATGCACCATCTGTTATATTAAAAAAAAACTTGCTTTTCTATAACTTGTCTACTGGACATGCCAATGTTTTTTTTTATATGAGCAATGATGTAGTTATTTGAAGAGTGGTCACTGTTGTTGTATCGGAAACACAACAACCAATCTGTGCACACAGCAAACTTTCACAAGTGTCATATGGTAATGATCAGATAATCCATATTTGGGATATTGACTGAGGGATTAGTATTGACCAGGGCACCTGGGGAGAGCTTGGTTTCTGTTTGTGAGCTCAGGTGTTCAAGAGGCTATCAGATGTTTAATCTAAGCAGAAACAATATAGAGAGTTATGAGGAAAGGGTAGGAGACTGACTCTCCATTACAATGGCTCTTAGAGAGCCAGCACAGACACTATGGGCAGAATGGCTTCCTTCTGCACTATAACAATCATGGCACTCCTTGAAATCATGCTTTGCGTAATATTTTGCATTGACCTGAGACTGCATGTTCCAACATCAGGACAGCAATTTCATTGGAGTAGCTCATCAGTGCTACATACAACATAGAACATAGAACAGTCCAGTACAGAAACAGGCCCTTTGGCCCACCATGTCTGTGCTGACCATGATGCCATTCTAAATTAATCCCATCTGCCTGCATATGGTCCATATCCCGCTACTTTTTGCCTGTTCATGTGTCTGTATTAATGCCTCTTAAACATTGCTGTTGTATCTGCTTCTACCACCTCCTCTGGCGGTGTATCCTAGTACTTAACCAAACTCTGTGTAAAAACTTTTCTCACACATCTCCTTTAAACTTACCCCCTTGCACCTTAAATCTATGCCCCCTAGTATTTGATATTTCCACCCTGGGAAAAAGACTCCAACTATCCATCCTATCCATGCCTCTCATAACTTTATACACTTCTATCAGGTTGCCCCTCAGTCTTTAATGCTCCAGTGAAAATAATCCAAATTTATCTAACCTCTCCTTAGAATGAATACACTCCAACACAGGCAACATCATGGGCAACCTCTTTTGCACCCTCTCCTAAATCTCCATATCTGTTTTGTCATGTGATGACCAGAACTTCACACAATACTCCAAATGTGCCCAATTAAAGTCTTATACAGCAGTGGGAAGTCCTCCTAGCCTTCAGTATTAAATCCTAGATGTTTGTAAATTTAGCAATACTTAAGAAAGAAGTGGAAAGCACAGCAATTTTAAAATTGCACATATCTATGTCAAAAAAATCTGAATTTGCATCTTAAATCCAACCATATATCCTGTTCAAATTAATTGAATGATAAAATTGACATTAATTTTGATTTCAGCATATAACAAACATTTAAATGAATGAATAGTTTGTTTTTGTCAAGCACAAAGGAATATGGGTCAAAGGCAGATATATGGTGTTGGCCATGATCCCATTGAATGGTGGAACAGGCTCAAGGGGCTGAATGGCCTACTTCTGTTCCGATGTTCCTACAATAAGTGAGCATTGCAGATAATCTACAACGATGGATAGTGGCGACGCCACCACTGGGGCCAAAGCCTTGAAAGCAGTGGTGAAGCCTGACATGCCTGGGCAGGCCTTAGCCCAGCAAGGGAGGAGAGTGAGCCCTCTCGGGGAAGCCCAGCTTGGACCATCTGCAGGCCTATGGCTTAAGAAAGGACTGTAGTGTTTGAGATTTCAACATTATTTCTTTATTTTTCTACTTTGATGCTAAGAAAACGGTGGTGCTAAACCTCTTAACTTGTTTCTTTATTTCCCTATTTCTGTAACTAAGATTTTATACCTCGGTGCTTTGTAGCCAAGATGGTGCCACGTCGGGGGGCATTGTACACTTTTCACTGTACACCTATACCCAGTTCTGATTACATGTGACAATAAAACCCAAATCTAAAATCTAAAAATCTAATGGATTTGGTGATTCACAAGTAAGAAGATTTGTATTTAGTACAATTTTTGTTAAAGTTGTTCGTGGCATTTTGACAGTAGGTTTCTTCCTGTGAGAAATCAGACATACCTCCCACATTCACTACAGGGCACTGGCAAAAAAAAAACATTTGAATTCGCTGAAAATGATATAGCCTTATTTAATAGTCTTACCTTTTGCTCCACTTTGCATTTGTTGTATAATTTCAGTGTGACAAGTTGGGTTTACTGAATAATGCCACACTTAATTCTCAAAGCTAAGAGTAATTCCAATTGTTCTTCCTTGGCAACTGGCCAGAAAATCTGACTTCAACATCAACACATAAATCAGAGGCAGAAGTTAGCCATTCGAGCCTTCAAGCCTGCTACCCGATTCAGTGAGATAAAAACAGGAATGTTTCACCACCATGGTCGTGGGTGTAGGGGAAGTTGCATTTGGAGTACTGTTTGCAGCATTGCTATTTTTAAGGATGGTTTTTAAACTGATATAGGCAGTTCAGAGAAAGTTTACACAACAGCTCTGTGATAACAAGGTGTAGAGCTGGATGAACACAGCAGGGCCAAGCAGCATCAGAGGAGCAGGAAGGCTGATGTTTCGGGCCTGGACCCTTCTTCAGAAATGGG
>NC_063333.1:146406965-146441626 GCF_021869965.1 Rhincodon typus | reverse complement strand
ACACTGTATTTTCTCAGACTCCAGCATCAGCAGTTCTTACTATCTCTGATCGGTGTGATTTGGTGTGATATACAGTGGTGGTCTGTCATTACCACATTGTGAAACTTATATTAGCTCCCATAACATAAAAATGAGGTATGGGTCACATAGTACTGAAAAATTCAATGAAGTTTTATTACAGCATCTAATATCTACAAATCACAGGCACTTGTGAAAATGTATTCAAATGAAGCAACTGGTCTATAAACTGCAGAATACTTTCTTTGATGCACCATGCTGCAAGAGGGCTGAGCTCAATAAGATGGAGACCAAGACATTTTTACCAACAGGTCACATGCCATGATATGGTAAGGATGTCATGAAATTACCCTTAGGTGTACCTCACTGTGAGATGTAAGTCATCAGAAATATGAAGGAATGATGCCTTGGGAGGATTTGAAATATCTTAAAAATCAAATCGTAGGGAGATCCTTGTGTATGAAACACAGAAAGCCAGCACATGGGTGCAGCAGGTAATCAGGAAGGCTAATGGAATGTTGGTTCTTATTTCAAGGGGTTTGGAGTATAAGAGTAAGGAAGTCTTACTGCAGCTTTACAAGGTTCTGGTGAGATCTCATCTGGAGTACTGAGAGCAATTTTGCTCCCTTTATTTAAGGAAAAATATCATTTCAATGGAGGTAGTTCAGAGAAGGTTCACTAGGATGATCCCTGGTATGGAGGGATTGTCTTATGAGCAAAGGCTAAACAAATTGGGATTCTACTCACTGGAGTTTAAAAGACTGAGAGGTGACCTCATTGAAACATATAGGATTTTTAAGGGGTTTGATAGGGTAAATGCTGAGAGGATGTTTCCCCTCATGGGAGAGTCTAGGACCAGAGGGCATAGTCTCAGAAAAAAGCGGCACCAAATTAAGGCTGAGATGAGGAAGAATTTCTTCTCTCTTTTTTTCTCTTTCTTTTGTGAATCTTTGGAACTCCTTGCCACAGACAGCTGTGGGAGCAGAATCCTTGAGTATATTTAAGGCTGAGATCGATAGATTCTTGATCATTCGGGGTATCAAGGGTTAGGGGGAAAGGGCAGGAAAGTGGACCAGAGGAATGTCAGGTCAGCCACGATCCTATTGAATGGCAGAGAAGGCTTGAGGGGCTAAATAGCCTGCTCCTGTTGTTGCATGATCTTACGGTTTTGACTAGGAGCCACAGTAAGCACAGGGGAAATGAGTGAATAGAAACAGAAATCAGAAAGGAGAGAACAGCAGAGTTTTGGGTGACCTCAATTTAACGAGTATAGAATGTTGGTGAGCAGCCGGTGCAGGGGGATGATACGAGTTGGCAACTCATTAGATGAAACTCACTCAAACACTGGAGGAGTGAATCAGCTTTTAGAGAAAAAGATGTAATTCTGTCAATAGTGACACCACCTGATGTTCACATTATGGGATCTAAAAATGGAAAATATACAATTTTTCCAAACATAACCTGCAGTGTCTGTTCTGCAGTTCATGCCAGTCACTTGTTTGATGTGGCTGCTTTGCCAAGCAAGATATGAGGAGAAGGTCACGGTCATGTCCTGTTATGAAATGTAATTTCGATTTCAGAGGAGAGGCTGACTAGATTACTTATGAGCAACAGAGTCAAAAGCAAATTATACCCAGCTTTGTGAGCGGAATATAAATCACAAAGAGCACCTTACCATGACAAATTATTTTGTATCCAACATTTAATGTATTGAAAACATATTTATGGAGGGTTGGCATTTTTGTTATTAGTTTTAATAAGATCTGGTACAAGATTGCAATATTTGATACATTTTAATGCAGAATATTTACACTGACAGTGCAATCTTTGACAATGGAATGGAGGAATAGAAGGGGCTGTTCAGATTCTGTAACCTGTTCAACTATTTGGATTGAACTCTGTAGCTTATATATAATTACACTGTTATTGTATACATTAGCCTATGCCCCATATCCCTTCATAACTTTGATTAACAAATATCTGTCAATCTCAGATTTAAATTTATTAATTAACCCACTGACAATTTTTATTTGTCCGAGAGAATTCAGACATGCAGTATCCTTTATGTGAAGAAGTAACTCCTGCAGCAGAATTGAATTCCAGCGATAGGGATCTCCTTGAGACAGTTTCAACACCACTGGTTGGAGGATTGTAAGGAAGTGCCTGTCACTTTTCTCTGGGTATCCCAACGCAATTACACACCAAGTCGTAACTTAACCTGGGTCTTGTGGTGCTTTCTGTTGGATTCATCCCAAAGGTGTTACATTACAAGAGCTGTGGATCATTGAGAGGTCAACATGTGATTGTCCCTCAAGATCTAGGAATGATAGGAGGGAAGGGGTGGAGATCACTTAGATTGGGGGTGGGATTGTCCTGACGGTAAGAAGTGAAGGGGCATGTCGAATGCAAAGACTGAGCCTTTATGTTCAACAGGCCCAACCCTTCCCGATGCCATGACTCTCGATCAACTATCGAGTGCTTGGGAACAAGGTGAGCTTCTTTCCTGGTCCTTCAACCACCTCCCTCCACCTTCCCCCCACCCTACCCCCCGCCTCCCCCCCCACCCACCCCACTCCCAGTCTCCTCATAGGGGGCTATGGCACGTCCTACTGGTTTTCAACATGCCCTCAGAAACCACCGAAGAACTGTGGGACTAAAATGTGAGACAGAGTTACATTTTTTTGGGTTAGGGATATTGGCTCAAAACATCCCCCTACCTGCTCTGATATATTCCCTGAAAATCTGGGCTTAATTTCTACTCTGATAGGTCAAGCTGCAATTTCTGGATAGCGTCTCCATGTTCTGGTCTGCAACTAAGTATTGTCTTTCTCTGCTGAACCAATCAATTGCTCTAATATCTTGAAAACGTCAGTTAAACTGTCCCCTAGTCTTCAAATAATCTCTGCCAAAAATAAAAATAAAAAATATACCACTATTAGAAAAGAACAGATAATATGGAAGCAGGGACATTGTATCCACTAACAGGTGAAGCTAGAACTAGGGGACATAGTAAATATAAATAAAAATGACTTTTGCCTCCAGACCAATGTTTTGGGAGTTGTAGGAAGTGGGGAAAGTCCCAGCCTCATTTGTTTTCATTCATTCATGGGGTGTAGGTATAGCTGTTTGGGTAGCATTTATTGCCCGCTCCTAATTGCCCTTGAGAAGGTGATGATGAGATGACTTCTTGAACCACTGCAGTCTTTGGGCTGTCAGTTGACCCACAATGCCATTAGGGAGTCAGTTCCAGGATTTTGACCGAGGAACACTGAAGGAACGGCAATATATTTCCAATCCAGGACACTGAGTGGCTTGGAGGGAAACTTGCAAGGGATGGTGTTCCCATGTATCTGCTGCCCTTGTTCTTCAAGATAGAAGTGGTCGTGGGTTTGGAAGATGCTGTCTAAAGAGCTTTGGTGAATTTCTGCAGTGCATCTTGTAGATGGTACACACTGCTGCTACTAGAGTGTCAGTGGTGGATGGAATGGATGCTTGTGGATGTGGTGCCAATCAAGCCGGCTGCTTTGTCCTGGACGGTGTCAAGCTTCTCGAGTGTAGTAGGCACTGCACCATCCAGGCAAGTCGGCAATATTCTGTCACACTCCTGCCTTGTGCCTTGTAGATGGTGAATAGGCTTTGGATAGACAGGAGATGAGTTAATCTCTGCAGGATCCTCAGCCTCTTGTTACCACAGTGTTTAGGTGGTATGTCCAGCTCAATTCCTAGTTAATGGTAACCCCCAGGATGTTGATAGTACAGGCTGTAACTGTTGGACCCAAGGAGGTGAGTGGTGGGTAGGTGGCAGAGACTTCTCATTCTACCTAGGTCTTTGGGCCTTTGGTCTGTCTCTGATAGGAGACCAGCTCCAGACATTTGGAGATGACCCATCCCTGTGGAAACCTGAGGCCAAGTTAAAAATTCGAGGTTATGTTTAGCTGTGACCCATTCCACTCTGGTCCTGATCGAGGCTAAAATTCTCAAATATATCACTAAACAAATGTAACTTTCTGACTCACATATTGCTGCCTATTTTGCCTGAGCCTTACTATAAGTTCATCCTTTGGTCTATTTTCACCTGATTGTGAGCAGACTGATCTCATGCAGTCCCGTTCTTACCTAGATTTTTCATGTGGACTGCAGGGTTCGATACCAGGAATGTGGTTTGTGGCAACATTTACGCTATAGCACTGATGTGCAATTCACATGACAAATCTCTTCATCATGAATCTCTTAATGAATTGCAATACAATCAAAGGGATTATAATGTAAGAGCCTTCAAGACATCATCAATACAAGAGGATTGGGGTGATATGTGACGGTGCTGAAGAAGATCAGATATTGACAGCTGCCTCTGAGGTAAATAGATTTGAGTCCATTCCAAATGCACACCCCTCAATCGGATATAATCACCCAGTTACAAGGGAGCACCTGTTTTCAATTAACGTGATGGACTGTACAATTGTTCCTTTTCTGAGAGGTGCTTGTTAATTGAGTGCATGTAAAATCACTCAGGTTCAGCTGACTTGAGTCTCAGTTTTTTGCCTTGAAGACGCCACGCAATGGGATAAAAATAAAGCCGATATTACTGCCATAGCTACATGAAAATAGTGTTAATTTATCCTAAAAATAGAGTCACTTGAGAGAACTGCTTCCTTCAGAAAAAAGGTCATTATCCTTTGAGATTTGGAATAGGAACTACATCGCATTATATGATTCTTTGCAAGTTTGGCACCAATTTTATTTGACTTGTATGTACACAATGTACATCAGGGAGTTGGACAAGAAGATCCAAATTTTGATGATATGGGAAATGACATTTTTGGTATATCTGAGTTTTGCTCAATGGCAAAATATATTTGGAATTTGATTGGAAGTTCCCTGTCTCTATGTAATTTTATATGTATTACGGATGGACTCTCAAGCAGTGTGCTTCAATCCCTTGCTCCCCTCCTTGCTTGAATTTCCAAAAATTCACAAGAGACTCAACAACAGCATTGGTCATTCATAAACTTTGTTTGACTGTCCTATATTTTGGACAATGTGCTTTGAATGAAGAGATATGTTTTTAAATATCTCTCAGATCCATGCAGTAATGACCGTAATTTTTATGATGTGGAGGTGTCGGTATTGACCTGGCGTGGATAGAGTCAGAAGCCACACGACGTCAGGTTATAGTCTAACAGGTTTATTTGAAATCACAAGCTTTCGTAGTGCTGCTCCTTCATCAGGTGAAGTGGGGGAAGCGCACAGGCACAAAACCATAATTTTTATGTGTCTACCAAGTATATTTACAATACTTTAAAATTTCAACTCCGTGCTTCTAGCTCCGTCTTCCAGTTCTTTTGGCAGTTTGTTTACTTTTGCTCTAAGTCTACACTCTGACTTATCCAATGGAGCACAATGAACATCAATGGTAAGCAAAGTTATATAATCAAACCAAGAATAATTGAACACTACAGGAAGCATACTAGCATTACAAAAATGCACTTTGTTACTTGGAATAACATTATGGATGATGTTAATGAATCTCAATGAATTCTCAATGAATCACAAACAAAATTAATTCCATACTTAACTGAAACTCTTAGTTAATTGGAGAAAGTTTAATCTTTAGTGTATCCGAAGAATACTAAAATCTGTGAACGCTGACACTGCGATCTGATGTTCCCAGTGTTGGATCACAATCAATCATTTGAGCTGTGCACAAAGGCATAAATGTGAGATCAAATTAAATCAAATTTCTCATCAGAGGATGTTCAGTATAGATGACTGATGAATCACCCCAACTAGTAAAGCATTCATAAAATTATAGGTGAAGTTGACAGAAAGTTAAAATGCTTGTGAAGTTGTTCCTTGATTCTTAAAACAGCTTACCAAAAATTCAGTTCTCACAACAGTTACATTCTAAAGATGAAGAAGTTAACTTTATTAGTCCATATTTCGAGAAGAGAGAACATTAAATTTTTTTACAAGCATATTAACGCAAGGATATGATTATGTCTAGAATCACACATAAGAAATAGCAGACTTTCTAAATGCTGACTTTGCAACAATTTTCACCAACAGAGGATTAAACACAAAGTACCCAAGATGCAAGGAAAATTAAACATAATTCCGAGCAAAGGGATAACTAGATGTAATTTAACTTTGAAAAGATGGTAGTGGAGAAAATAATGAGATGAATGATAAACAAATCTGCAGTATTTGATAAATTTTGCCTCAAGGTTATTGAAGGAAGTCAGTGAAGAATTTATAGAGACACTCTTCAACACCTTTCAAAAATCTCTTAATTCAGGAATTGTCTCCTCATATTGGAAATTCAGCAGGTTTACTATATTATTTTAGAGTCAAACCAGCAAATCACAGGCCTATTAATCTTGCATTTGTTGTGGTGAAGTTACTAGAATCTGTTATTAGGGACAGAGTGACTGAGCACTCGGATAAATATAAGCTGATCTGAAGGAGCCAATGTGGATTTGTAAAGGGCAAGCATGTCTAATGAACCTCGTTGACATTTCTGAAGATGTAATTAAAGGTAAATGGCAACAGCAGAATCAGTCCCTGTGCATGCTGTCCAAGAAAATGGGAGCTTTGGTTATGATTGAGCTCAATATTGAGTGCAGAGGCTGCTGCCTTTCAGAATTCCTCTAAATCCATCTTTTGTTTCTTCACAAGACCCATTACCATCACATTATGAATCATAGAATCCCTACAGTGCAGAAAGACGCCATTTGGTCTATTGAACCTGCATCAACCCTTCAAAGAGCATCCTAGTCAGACCCATCCCCCACCCTATCCCTGCAACCCTTGCATTTCCCATGACTAACCCACCTAACCTGCACATCGCTGAACATTATGGGGCAACTTAGCATGGTTAATCCACCTAACCTGCACATCTTTGGACTGTGGAAGGAAACCGGAGCACCCGGAGGAAACCCATGTAGACACGAGGAGAATGTGCAAACTCCACACAGACAGTTGCCTGAGGGTGGAATCAAACCCAGGGCTCTGGCGCTGTGAGACAGCAGTGCTAACCACTGAGCCATAGTACTGTCCATGATTTCAACCACCCATTTATCTCCTGTCAATGCTCATGCCAAACAACTAGGGGTCAGGGCACTGACTTGGAAGGAGACACTGGAAGGTCCAGGCAGGGGCGTGGGTGTGGTTTGGGAACACATGGAACTGTCATGTGTTGGGACTGGAGCAGCTAACAATGTGCAATCCTAGAAACTTAATGACCATAAGACATAGGAGCAAGAGTAGGCCATTCATCCCATCAAGCCTATTCTACCATTCAACAATATCATGGCTGGTCTGATAACTCTCAACTCCACTTTCCTGCTTTTTCCCCATAACTCTTGATTCCCCTTACTGATTAAAAGTCTATCCCAGGGAGAAAAATATACTTACTGACCCAGCCTTGATGGTCCTCCAAGGTAAAGAATTCCACAGATTCACTACGATCTGAGAGAAGAAATTCTTCCTCATCTCATGACTGATTGATTGATTAATTTTCTTGTCACGTGTACTGAAATACAGTGAAAAGCTCTGTTTATGAGTGGTACAGGCAGAAAGCAAAGGATGTACAGATCAAAAAGACTTAAAGGCATACAGGTTACATTGTAGGTAACATTATTTGAGGCTAGAGTGCATTCAACAGTCTGATAATGGCTGGAAAGAAGCTGTTCCTGAACCTACTTGTGCGTGTGTTCAGGCTTCTGTATTTTCTGCCTGACGGAAGAGATTGTAGGAGAGCATTACCGGGGTGCGATGGGTCGTTGATGATGTTGGCTGCCTTTCCATGGCAACTAACCATGTAAATGGAGTCCATGGATGGGAGGTTGGCTTCCGTGATGGTCTGGGCTGTGCACACCACCTTCTGTAGTTTCTTACGGTCCTGGGCAGAGCAGTTGCCGTACCAGGCCATTATGCACCCAGACAGTATGCTTTCAATGGTGCATCTGTAGAAGTTGGTGAGAGGCCTTATGGACATGTCAAATTTCCTGAGCTGCCTCAGGAAGAAGAGGCATTGTTGTGCCTTCTAGACTGTCGCATTTAAGTGGGAAGTCCAGGACAGGTTGTGAGTTATCGTCACTCAGTTATCGAAATTGATGCTCTTCATCCTCTCAACCTCAGTTCCGTTGATGTAGATGGGAGTGCATTCTCCCCCTTTCTTTCTGTAATTCATGATCAGTTCTTTCGTTTTGTTGACATTGAGAGACAGATTGTTTTCATTGTACCATGTCACCAAGCCTTCTGTCCCCGTTCTGTATTTTGACTCATCATTGTTAGATAATCCGTCCCACTACGGTGGTGTCATCAGCAAACTTGTGGATGACGTTCATTGGGAATTTGGCGACACAGTCATGGGCGTACAGGGAGTACAGTTGGGGGCTGAGGATGCATCCTTGGGGGTTCTCCAGTGTTGAATGTTAATGTGGAGGAGATGCAGTTACCTACCCGCACTGATTGCAGTCTGTGGGTCAGAAAGAGGAGGATCCAGTTGCAGATGAAGGAGCCGAGACTAAGATCACGGAGTTTTGAGATCAGTCTGGGGGGGGGGAATAATGGTGTTGAAAGCGGAGCTGTAGTCAACGAGCAGGAGTCTGATGTAAGTGTCTTTGTTGTCCAGATGTTCCAGGATGAGTGCAGGGCTAGGGATATGGTATCCACTGTGGACCTGTTATGTCGGTGGGCAAACTGTAGGGGATCAAGGCAGGTTGGGACACTGGAGTTGATGTGGGTCATGACCAGCCTCTCGAAGCACTTTGTGATAATTGAAGTCAGAGCTATTGGGCAGTAGTCATTAAGGCACACTGTATGTGTTTTCTTGGGTACAGAGATGATGGTGGTCTTCTTAAAGCAGGTGGGGACTTTGGCTTGTAGGAGGAAGAGGTTGAAGATGCCGGTGAATGTCTCCGCCAGTTGGTCCACACAGGATCTATGTGCTTGGCCGGGAACACCATCCGGGCCTATCACTTTCCTTGGGCTGACTTTCTGTCTTAAGTGGCTGATCCCTTATTCTGAGATAATGCCTTCTACTAGTCTCTCATACAATGACAAACAGCCTTTCCACATCCACCCTGCTAAGTCACTTAAGAATCTTGAATGTTCCGATAAGGTCTCTTCTCAATCTTCTATGATCCAATGAGTATTGGCCCAATCTACTCAGCCTATCCTCAGAAGACAGTCCCTCCATGTCTGGTGAACCTTTTCTGGAGTGTAACTGGTGGTCTGACATTAATGAAAGGTTTATGACCTGAAATATTAACGTTGCTTCCTTCCCCACAGATGCTGCCAAACTTGCTGCACGTTTCCAGCATTCTCATGTTTTATTTCATATTTTGAGAGTCCACTGTGTTTCACTGTTGAGGTGCATGTCAATGAATGTTAGTTACTTGGGATTCCAGACAGTGTTTGACACAGTTCCACATAACTGTCAGTTAGCATTGGAATTGCTGGCAATTTATTAGTAAGGATGAGGAATTTTTGAGGATCTAGGCAGTTCAGTGTTGAGCAAATGGGTAAGTCTTCAAATGAGCGTGGCAAGGCAAATGTTGCCCAACAGAATCTGTACTGAGGCCTCAGATGAAGGAGTAGAGAGCAGTACACCCAAGTTTGTTGATGCCACCAAATTAGGAGGCAAAATAATCAGAAGCAGAATGCTGGAACAGGACACAGATTGAGTGACACGACAAATCTATGGCAAATGGAGTTCAAGGTAAGAATTTTAGTCCTACTCGGAACAGTAAAAAGTGAAAAACTGTGAAGGAGCAGACAGAATTAGAGGTCCCAAACTGAAATTGCTTAAAGCTGACGTGCGGGTTAAAGTAAACTGGAAATGGAATGCTAGATTTTACAAGGAGGCTTGAATACAGAGAGATGGATGATAAGTTACAGCTTTGCAAAGCTTTGGCTGGATCTCATTCAGAATACTCTAATTATTCCCGAGTATTGCACGTCAGCTAAGTGTACGTTGGCCAAGAAGTGGCACATTGCTGGGATGACACCTGAGCAAAAAGGCTTCAATAAAGTACACAGATTGTATAGACTAGCGTTGGACTGCCATTACATTAGAAGTTTAATGGGTATGCTAATTAGTATTTAAATGGTATTTACAATGATTAAAGGAGCGAATAAGGTTGGTACAGTGAAAACTTAAAGTTCAGAACATGTGGAAGATCGTTATAATTTGAGTCAGATCATTCAGAAAGGATGGCAGGAAGCATTTGTTCACATGGTTTTGCATGGTTACACAATGAGTGGAATCTCCACCCCTTTACAACAGTGATTAAAGGACAAGGCTGTTTCCAGTTCCTGGTCCCACACTTGATGGCAACACACTCACTGGTGTGATCTTCCAAGAGGTGGCCTCCTATTGGCCCAATCAGATTCTATACTCTTGGGAGAGCAGTGCTCCAAATGGCAGCATTATGTACTGTCGCTGCAGGCTGTGATCCACGATTGAGAGCAGCACCACCTTGAGGTGCCATCTGGAGCAATCTGATTTTTTTTTAAATATAGGGTCTGGGGACAGTAGTCAGGCCAGCCATGCGGAGGAGAAACCTCTGGGCAGGGTGGTTGTTGATTGTGGCTTTGTCATGAGGGTCAATAGTGGGGAGGGGGCATGGTTAAGTGTTCCAGCCATCAATCTGCCTCTGTAACACTGTAAGATCCAAGCTTCTCCCTCCCCAATCAGCATACAGATAGATAGTTAATAATACAAGTTGGCTACCTCCCATATCCCACCACATCCCAGTTGCTGGCCAGATCGCAGTTACCAACGTCTTGGTCTCTAGAGAGACTGTTTGGAAGAGGGAATCCATTGAACCACGGATGCAATGGCCTGTTGTGTGAGCTTACCCCAGTCCTGCCTTCAACCCCATCTGCCGGACCTGAAGATTCCACCAAATAAATCGTGTTCTCCGAACTGAAGGAAGCTTTTGAAGATTCTTTCAGAGGCAGTGAACATCTTGTGACAAGGCCAACATTTGTTGCTGGTTCCTAATTTCCCTTGAGAATTCCAGAATGGTGAGAATGTGAGTTTCACTGTTGCCAGGTGTTTAGGAGGCCCTTCCTTTTCCTATTCCCTTCACCTTGACCAGCCCTGTCCCCAGTCTTGTCGCACCACTCAGCTGTGAGGACTTCAATGCAGTTAACGCATGTAGCAACATGCCTTGTCGCTTTGCGTCAAAAGTCACATGATGCATGTCATTGTTTTTATTTTAAAGATCCCATCCAAGGCCTGGTTGACACTTGGATGCGATACTGCCTGGCAATACCAGGTGCAGTAAGCTCAAGGGTGGCATGGTGGCTCAGTGACTAACACTGCTGCCTCACAGCGCCAGGGACCTGGGTTTGATTCCAGCCTCCGGTGACTGTCTGTGTGGAGTTTGCATGTTCTCCCTATGTGTGTGCGGGTTTTCTCCAGGTACTCCATTTTCCTCCCAATCCAAGGATGTGCAGTTTAGCTGGATTGGCCACGCTAAATTGTCCCGTAGTGTGCAAGCTGGATGGATTAGCCATAAGAAATGCAAGGTTACAGGAATGAGATGGGTCTGGGTAGGATGCTCTTCTGAGGGTTGATGTGAACTCAATGGGCCGAATGGTCTGCTTCCACATTGTAGGGGTTCCACATTTCTATAATCTGGTCATGTTGTGTTGGCCATTTTGCCATTGAAGTGATGTTAATGGTATTGATTGCCTAAAGCCTGTGCTGTGTAACTAGAGTGCTTCAGCTCTTTCTAATGACTTTCTTTCTTATGTAGCCAGTTACAAACGACAAATGGAGTATTCAACTGAAGAACTGCTAAAGCACATCTCTATAAGTATCGTTATCACTGGAATGCTGCCACTAATGTTACTCAGCAGCACTATTCTCAGAATAAAATACCACCCTTGGTTAACATTCATTAATCTTGTGTGTTCAAATAACTCTTCAAGTTCCATTTTTCGAGTGAAACCTTTATCTGTTTCTCGTGTTGAAATTGTCACAAACTGAAAGTAATGGTGACATTCCCAAGCTGAATGTAAATTAAGAAATCAGCACTAGTCTGATATCAGCATCCATTAAACAGCTCAGCATCTCATTCAATGGTTTACAACCTCAACTGGATTAAGAAACAGATTAACATTCATTGCCAGACGAGAACATTCCAAGGAGAATGTCACATGAATCACCTTGAGGATTTTTTATGGAAGAAACAATAATAAAGTTTAGTGTTTCATTTACGATCTCATGCCCATTTCCTCCGTGACACTTTTATTGCTTATGAGAGAAAGGTCAGGGTCATTATGAAAATTATGCTGGACGACTCACTTTTGTGTTCTTGATCATCCATTGGGAGCTCAGTCTACTAAAGCCTTAATGTTAAAACTCTCATCATTGTATTCAGCATGAATTATTTTCTCACCTCACCTGCTCCACACTGAGACACCCTCAAGCCCTACCACTCTCTGAGATCTCTCTATTCCACCAATTCCACCTTATTCTCTAACCCCCACTTCCTACACCCCATTATTGGCTGCTGTGCTTTCATCCGTCTAGTTCCTAAGCTCCAAATATTTTGCATAGAACATTGAGCAGTACAGCACAGGAATGGGCCCTTCAGCCCACGATGTTGTGCCGATCATGACACCAAATTACACCAATCCCTTCTGCCTGCCCCTGGTCCATGTCCATCTGTTCTTTGTGTATTTGTGTGCTTATCTAAAAGCCCCTTAAATACCCCTATCTACCTGCCCGTGCCACCACCCCTGGCAGTGTGTTCCAGATACATTCCCTGTGTAAAAAACCTGCCCACACATCTTCTGTGAATGTTCTCCCTTCTCACCTTAAATGCATTTCCCCTAATATTAGACATTTCAGCTCTGGGAAAAAAAAAATTACGATTGTCAATGCTATCTATGCATTTCATAATTTTATAGACTTCAATCAAGTGTCCCCTCAGTCTCCGTTGCTCCAGAGAAAACAACCCGAGTTTTTCTAGCCTCACTTTATAGCTCTAATCCAGGCAGCATCCTGGTAAACTTCTTCTGCACCCTCTCCAAAGCCTCCACATCCTTCCTGTAATGTGGCAACCAGAATTGAACACAATGCTCTAAGTGTTGCCTAACCAAAGTCTTATAAAGCTGCAACATGACATCCTGACTCTTGTACTAAATGCGCCAACCCATAAAGGCAAGCATGCCATATGCCTTCTTTACCAACCTATCTACTTGTGTGGCCACTCTCAGGGGACTATGTTCTTGAACCCTAAGGTCTCTTTGTACATCAATGCTGTTCAGGGTCCTGCCATTAATTGTATAATTTTCCTTAAAATTTGATCTCCCAAAGTGCAGAACCTCACACTTGCCTAGATTAAACTCCTTCTGCCATTTCTCCGCCCATATCTGCAACTGATCTACATCTCACAATATCCTTTGCCAACCTTCTCCACTATCCACAACTGCACTGATCTTTGTATTGTCTGCAAACTCACTAACCCTCCCATCTGCATTTTCATCCAAGTCATTTATATATATATATATCATGAACAGCAGAGATCCCAGTACAGATTCCTGTGGAACACAACTGCTCATGGACCTCCAGAGAGAAAAAAACACACTTTCTCCACTACCCTTTGCCTTCTATGGGCAAACCAATTCTGAATCGAAGTGACTACCGTGGATCCCATGCATCATAATTATCGGGATGAGCCAACCATGAGGCACCTTGTCAAAAGCCTTACTAAAACCCATGTAGATAACATCCACTGTTCTATCTTCATCGATCACCTTCATCACCTCCTTGAAAATTCAATCAAGCTAGTAAGACATGAGCTGCTGCACACAAAGCCATGCCTGAGAAAGGGTCACCAGACCCAAAATGTTAACTCTGTTTTTTCCTTCACAGATGCTGCCAGATCTGCTGAGCTTTTCTAGCAACTTTGTTTTTGTTCCATGTTGACTGTCCTGAATCAGGCCATGCTTTTCCAAATGCGCATTATTCCTATCCCTAAGAATGTTCTCCAAAAGCTCCCCAACCAATGATGTAAGACTCACCAGTCTATAATTTCCTGGATTATCCCTATTTCCCTTCTTGAGCAAAGGAACAACATTAGCTACTCACCAGCCTTCTGGGACCTCTCCAATGTCTGGCGAGATACAAAAATCTTGGTCAAGCCCCCAGCAATCTCCTCTCTTACCTTGCTCAATAACTTGGGGTAAACACCATTACAACCTAGGGACTTATCCACCTCAATGCTCTTCAAGAAAACCAACACCACTTCTTTATTTTTTCTGAAGAAGGGTCCCGACCCGAAACGTCAGCTTTCCTGCTCCTCTGATGCTGCTTGGCCTGCTGTGTTCATCCAGCTCTACACCTTGTTATCTCACATGTTGGCCAGACTGGGTAAGGATGGCAGATTTTCCTTACCCAAAGGATATTAGTGAACCAGACTTGTTTTTATAAAACAACAATTGCAGTGGTTACATAGTTGCCATTACAGTTTAGTTTTTAGTTCCAAACTTTTATTGAATTCAGATTTCACTGTATGCATGGTGGATTTGAACCCATGTCCCTTGAAAATGGACTTGAAGCATTATCTCTGACTGTCCCTCCACAGGTGCTGCCAGACCGGTTTTGTTTCTCCAGCAATTTGTGTGTTTGTTTCAGATTTGCTTTCATTCACCAGTACTTTAGCCTGGAGTCAGAAATGTAGAAATTCAGAGCAGGAGTTGGCTATTCAGCCCTTCAAGCCTGCACCATCATTCAATATGGTTGTGGCTGATCATGCAGTTTCATCATCCCACTCTGTGTCCTGGATTCCTAACTTAGTGACAGGTTCAGAAACATAAGGGGTAGTTTTTGCTGTTCTCTTTATATGCCTGTCATTGAAATATGTAACAAAATCTTTGCTCATCTTAACTCATCCATATTCTGCCTTCTCTGATTAGAGCGCACAGGAAAATACCTGTACGTTTCCACAGTTATGTTAACATTTTCATTTGCATCTCAAGCCAAATTTGCTCATGGTTCAGCCCGACTCTCCTAACCTCACTGTTGTGTGTTGTTTCCTTATATTTGCAGATGAAAACAGTTTGATCATCAGCTAATTAAAAAATGTAAATAATGGGCCCAGCTGATAGTGTGGAGAAATCCCAGTGTCAGATCTGAGCAGCTGCCACCATCTGCTTACATTCGACAGCCCCTTCTCGAGAGAGACGATCCTCCCAATGGTCTCTTAGGAAGAAGAGGGGAAAACATTACCATCATACAGGCTGCACTTTGTTGAAGCATTTAACTGAACTGGAATTGTCCTATTATGTTTGCCTTGTTCAATTGTCTTGTGCCTTGATGCTATTGCCTTGTGTTGCACAAATCACAGTGTCCCTAAACACTGCATTATTTGACAATGGAATGTATCAGCAGGGATCATAATTTGTTCTTGCAGTTCAAATTATACAATAATGTGAATTGCTACCATTTAGGAAACACAAATAATGTGAATGCTGAAAATTAATGACAGTCAGTTATTTTTAGACAAGTGGCAGGAATATTAATATGTTCTCTGTGCAGGGACTCAGGCCCTGCCACTATGTTACACACCTTCCTCAAGCTGAACAGAATCTGAGCCCTTCAAGAGTTGTCTAAGCTCAGAGCGTCAACATTGCAGGGCAGTCACCTTCTCTATAATCTACCTATCCGTGTTTGACATGCTTCTGGAGTTCTGATCATGTGACACCTGATCACAAGACGATCAGTCACGTGATATCCACCTACTTTTACCTTGTCTACCAATGATAAAGCATGAGTGAAGGATGTGATAGAATATTCCTCTTCTTCTCTGGATGATAGAACTCCAAATTCATACTCACAAAGCTCAATACAGAAATAATTCCACAGAAGATGGTATCCTGTCACCAAGCCACCCTTTGTTTACATGTGGAGAGTCCTTGACACTGATCTAGCTCCCTCAGAGCCAGCTCTCAGAGTGAAGAGATATTTGAGTCACCTGTTTTTATCTGTCAGCCAGGGCTCCCTGATTGGACCAGATTAACAGCCCCAATCAGGGAACTCATGTTCTATGAGGTCCACCTGGCTGACATCATTATAATCACTACAAACACCGTTCGGAATAAAGCAACTTACTTTTGTGATATCTCTTCCATCACCTTAAACACGTGGTCCCTTCACCATCCCCCACGTGAAAGTTGAAATGCAGCCAAGGCACCTTTAACAGCACGTCTCAAAACCACGATCACTACCAGGTCAACGACAACAGATACATGGGAGCACCATCAGTTGCAAATTCTGCTCCAAGTGACAACCTCCTGAATTGCACATGTCACTGTTCCTTCACTGTTACTGGCCCACAAATGTGGATCTCATGCAATATTTATGGGTGCAAGCTGACCACGTGGACTACAGTGGCTCAAATAAAGCAGATCACCACCACTTTCTCAAGGGTAATTAGGTATGAGCAATGCCCAGATCCCGTGAATGTATTTTAAAACAGGATACTACAAGTTTTTGACATTGTATTCTTGATAAATTCTTGATGTTATTGTTATTGTGTTACCAACTTGTATGTATGAATGCTACTTAATTTTGAAAAAATGTTTAAAAATTTAGTAAATGGATAAGACAGAGAAAAATGTGTTTAATAATAAACAGATTTTCCTGTAGTTTTGTCCTTAGCCACAAAAATCATTTGCACTGATTTTCCAGTGAAGTGTTCAGAGTGATCCTTTGCAATGTCTGCTGACATGAAGATGGTGTTAGATGAAGTAATAGAAAGGAGCTCTCTCTGCTATTTAGCCACACAGGCAACAGCATATAGTGGCTGTACAAAGGCTGAGCACAGTTTCAGGTCATTAAATGTGCCTTGACTATTCTTTACACTAGTGGTCCCTATAGCAGATAGTGCTCCCCTGCAATTCTCTCATTGATGACCCACAGTCTGTGAAGACATTCTTCCCTTCCCCATCCTCTAGACACAGATAGGTAAGGCTTACTGCTTTGGTGGCAGTTTCCGGTATACTGTTTCTAGTGAAGTTACAAAGATTTATTGTTCGCCCTGGACGGTCAAGATTCACGGATGGTTATGGCACAGAATATGAGTACAAAATAATTTGGAAGGCGTGTGAATCATAACAATGATCAGTTTTGGACATTCGTACCTGACTTTGTGGGTTTCAAACATATAACTTGCTTTGCAGCAATCATTTTACAAATATTTCCCTAAGCCACCTGTTCAGAGATATATCACACAGTTGGGGAATCAGCAGGACTTGAACATGTGCCTCCTGGCTCAGAGGAGGGAGGGACACAACCATTGTGCCACAAGAGTATTAAATGGTAGCTTTATATCTGTTCCTTATATCTATAATGTGTAGGGGATCAGCTGTTGTTTACATATTGAGATAACTCAACTTTTAGTCATTATTGAGCACAAATTTTAACTAAATTGTTATGTATATCCAACCAATGGAAATTAACCTTTAACTCTCTGTATGTGCTCATGTCAGGCCATTGCTAAACCATTCATGCAACAGTGCTTTTGCCTGTCCTGCCTCTATGCTGAAGATTTCCTAATTTAAAATGATTTTCTTTCTCTCTCCCTGCACCCACGAGTGCATTTTTTCCTCCTCAACCGTTTATTCAATTTTCTCTGAAATGTCGTTCTGTAAAGACACTGTGAAATCAGTCAACAGTCACAGCTTAATATAGACTTGAACAGCATTAATGAGATATACAAAACATCAGGATAATGTCATGAATTGAATTATGTACCAAGATTCATGTGATCCATTTTGTCAGTTCTGACTGATGAAATTGATCATTTAATCCATTCTATCAGTCACAATCACGTTGCAATCATGGGCCAATGATTGTTCACATGTAATCTTTTTCCCAGTGTTGTCATTCATTAAAACCTCACTCATTGGCTCCTCTTTCTTTGTTCACCGAGTTTAATATGCCTCAAATGTCTTTCTGCATGTTTTGAATAGATCCTTAATTTTAAATACATCTTTTTATTGTATCAATCTTTAATCCTTTGAAAAATAAATGATTATCATAAAGTCTACAACTTGTGAATTATATTGTTTCAGGCAAGAGGTGATGTCACAGCTAATGGCACTTCATTAGTTTATTTGACAAGACAATCCCTGCAATACTGTGGGCTGAGCTCATGCATATGAATAAGAACCATAGGGATCAAACAAATTTTATTAGCTGTTTGTAGCAATAAACTCTAATAATTTAAATGCTGTCAAATAATTAGTGATAAAATAATTATTCAAAGTGCCCAAGGAAATTACATGTCTCATGCTCTCTAGAATTAATGTTCCACAAAACTAGGACCACAATGACTATTAAAGTCTATAAACTATCAATGGGCAGGTTAGTCCTGACCACATTCTTTGTGAGTATTTAATTACTGAAGCACTGTCACACTGTCCTTGGCACCAACTTTTCACGAGAGATTAAAAGGAGGTGCCCCTTTACAGTCCCAGGGGAAAAAGTAAATGTTCTTATTTCAAAGGAGAATGGGTGGCAAATCCCTGGCATCCTGACTCGTACTCATTCATACAGTGTGGAAGCAGACCATCCAGTCCACACTGACCCACCAAAGAGAATCCCACCCAGAAGCCCTGCATTTCCCTTGACAAATCTACCTAACCTGTACAAAATGGGCAATTTAAGGCAGCTAAGCCATCTAAACTGCAAATCTTTGGACTGTGGGAGAAAAACCTGTGCAGACACAGGGCAAATGTGCAAATCCCACACAGACAATCATCTGAGGCTAGAATTGAACCCAGGTCCCTAATACTATATGGCAGCAGTGCTAACCACTGAGCCACTATACCACCCCAGCTGCCCCTCTGTCAATTGACATATATAAAACAGATTATATGGTCATGTTGCTGTGTGTGGGAGCTTTCTCTACACAAATTGACTGTTGCCTTCACATTAGAAGGCTGACTACATTTCCAAGGTATTAATTTGGCTATTGGGTATGCTAAGGTCCTGAAATTAATTAGAGATATGCAATTAAAGTTTCTACTTTCTGTTCCTCAAAAGAGTGTGGATTTGTATAGAAGGAAGATGGTGGTGTTGTGATAATGGAAATGGGCCAGGCTAACACTCTGGGGGTTAATGTTCAAATGCCATTGCAGCATCCTCCAGGATTTGAATGAAAGTTTTAAAAGACTGGTCTCAATCATGCCCTGCAATTATCATTGACATTTTTTAAAATAACATTTGTTTCAACAGTGTCTTTTAGTGAAGGAAATCTGCTGTCCTTACCTGGTCTGGCCTACACATGAGTCTAAATGCTCAGTAATGTATTTGACTCTGAACTACCCTCCTTACTACTTGCCCAACTATTGAAATGACCTAGCAAGCACTCAAAGGCACTTGTGGTCAGGCAACTAATATTGCCCTTGCCAATGATGCCCACATTCCGTGAAAAAACAGTCATAAAAAGCGTCCCTGAGATTTTTACCTATTATATTTTAATCAATGCATTCTTTGGTCATGAAGTGTTATAAAATGAATGATCCGCTACCAGAGAATGCTGTGTAATTGTTCTGAGGGGTATAATTGAATTTTGAAAACTAGATCTTCCTTGGTGTCACTTTTTCAGTCATTTCTGTCAGTTGTGGTCTTGGATTGTCGTTCGAGGTAAATAGGATTTTTCAGGATGCTTATTAACAGTGCTGCTTCTCACTTGAATAAAGAGGCTTTGGAAATCATAATTTTAACTGAATTTCAGAATTGGAGTAATGACCCCAGATAAGACCAAAAGGTATAGGGGCAGAATTAGGTCATTCGGCCCATCAAGAATTCTCTACCATTTGACCATGGTTGATGAGCTTCTCAAACCCATTCTCCTGTATTTTCCCCTTAACCCTTGATCCCCTTACTAATCAGAGTGATGTGGGATTGGAGTTGCCTGTAAAATGACTCTCAGTGTAATGTTTAGGACCAAATGGGGAGACATTGGCAGGGTTTTGTGTTTTCCATCACGCTGCTAATTGGGTCAATGGCAGGTTCTAATCCCAGACCATGATGAAATTACTCATTGCTTTTGTTTAGATTGGCCGGCTAGGGACCAGACAATATATTCACCACCATGGTAGGTGGATTCTGCCACATAAGACAGTTAGGCCCAAAGAGGTTAATTGTTATTAGATTATAAAAGACTCTTCCTGAGAGAATTAGCCAGTGATGTATAAGTTCTCCTTCAGCCCTACCAGTGTGTCAATACTTATTCTCATTGTTGGTCACACATAGCTAACAGAACAATGTGTACTTGTTAATAATTTAAGCCCTGACATCCAACAAGAGAACATTATGTATCTCTGCTTTTAGGAAACTAACTGTTAAATAATTGTAATAAACCTATTTACTGGTCAACAAGATAAATCCTCACTCTACCTAAGATTTTGAGTGGACATTCTTCCCTTGATTTGTGATATCAGTAATCTACAACAAGACCAATAAGAAGGATTTCCAGCAGTGAATCTACCCAAGGCATCTCAGATTGTTGTTATATCCTTATAAGAGACGCTTGAAGTTTGAGAACCAGTTGATGGTTCTCCAGCTCAGAGGGAGCTTCAGCCTTTCGATATGAAGGCGAGAGAGAGAGAGTTTCATTACCTCTTCAAGTACCCTCTCGGCACTCCCAAAATGTTTGTGGTGGGAAATAGTTTAAGTTTGAGTACAATGGATTTAGCATTAGAAGAATGTATAATCATTTTGTTGATTATATCAGAGTCACATGAGTGAGGGTAGAGAACTAGCAGGAGTCAGAAGTTCTGACAGAATATAAGTCAGGCCATAAAAAATGATTTCACACAGAAAGTTCCACGGAATTCAGGGATAACAAGGTGTAGAGCTGGATGAACACAGCAGGCTAAGCAGCATCAGAGGAGCAGGAAAGCTGACGTTTCGGGTCTAGACCCTTCTTCAGAAATGGGGGAGGGGCAGGGGATTCTGAAATAAATAGGGAGAGAGGGGGAGGCAGACAGAAGATGGATAAAGGAGAAGATAGGTGGAGAGGAGACAGACAGGTCAAGGAGGCAGGGTTGGAGCCAGTAAAGGTGAGTGTAGGTGGGGAGTTAGGGAGGAGATAGGTCAGCCCAGGGAGGACGGACAGGTCAAGGGGGCGGGATGAGTTTAGTAGGTAGGAGATGGGAGAGGGCTTGAGGTGGGAGGAGTGGATAGGTGGGAGGACAGGTTAGGGAGGCAGGTACAAGCTGGTCTGGTTTTGAGCTGCGGTCGGGGGAGGGGAGATTTTGAAGCTTGTGAAGTCCACATTGATACCATTGGGCTGCAGGGTTCGCAAGCGAAATATGAGATGCTGTTCCTGCAACCTTCGGGTGGCATCATTGTGGCACTGTAGGAGGCCCAGGATGGACATGTCGTCTGAGGAATGGGAGGGGGAGTTGAAATGATTCGCGACTGGGAGGTGCAGTTGTTTAGTGCAAACCGAGCGTAGGTGTTCCACAAAGCGGTCCCCAAGCCTCCGCTTGGTTTCCCTGATGTAGAGGAGGCCACAATGTGTACAGCGGATGCAGTATACCACATTAGCAGATGTGCAGGTGAACATCTGCTTGATGTGGAAGGTTTTCTTGGGGCCTGGGATGGGGGTGAGGGGGGAGGTGTGGGGACAGGTGTAGCACTTCCTGCGGTTGCAGGGAAAAATGCCGGGTGACGTGGGGCTGGAGGGGAGTGTGGAGCGGACAAGGGAGTCACGGAGAGAGTGGTCCCTCCAGGCAGCAGATAAGGGTGGGGAAGGAAAAATGTCTTTGGTGGTGGGGTCAGATTGCAGATGGCGGAAGTGTCGGAGGATGATGCATTGGATCCAGAGGTTGGTGGGGTGGTACGTGAGGACAAGAGGGATTCTGTTTTGGTTGTTATTGCGGGGAAGTGCGAGAGACATGGTCGAGGACATTTTTGACCACTGTGGAGGGGAAGTTGCAGTCCTTGAAAAACAAGGACATTCCACGGAATTCAACTGTGTTATAGTGGAAGGCCAAATACAGTTCCGTCTCAAATATATATGTTAGCAGTTGAAATGGTTAAAACAAACATCGAAGTCCGAAAGTGAAGTCAACTTAATGTCAAATAATTCCAAGACTCATCAGCTTTGCAGGGTGGAGGTGGGGGGGGTTACGGAGGGGGCAGATACTGTGGGTGCAGCAGGACCCTCCCCAGAAACTAGTGACCAGTCTCTGAAGCAGTCTGCAGTAAGACAAACTTTGTTATGGGTGAATTACCAACTCCAGAATTCTGACGAGGCGTGGAGATAAGGAAAACACAGCACTCCCAAAATCATTTCAGATAATTGATAGACAATAAAAACCCAGAAATGGAAGGCATGAAAGAGAAGGTTTATGAAGTCCACATAAATAGAAATTGCTGGAGAAACTCAGCGGATCTGGCAGCATCTGTGGACAGAAAAACAGATTTAATGTTTGAGGCCAGGGGCCCTTCTTACAAAGATCCTTCTTCAAAAATTTATAAATTGGCTGATTTGATTTGATTTCATTTTATTTCATTTATTTTTGTCACGTGCACTGAGATACAGTGAAAAGTATTGTATTGGGTGCTAACCAGATAAATCATACCCTACATAAGTACATCTGGGTAACAGATCAGAATGCAGAGTATAATGTTACAGCTACAGAAAAGGTGCACAGAAAGATTAACTCTAATATATAAGAGATCTGTTCATAAGTATGATAACAACTGGGAAGAAACTGTTCTTAAATCTGTTGGTACAGGTTTTCAAACTTTTGTATCTTCGACCTGATGGAAGAGGGTGGGAGAGAGTATAACTGGGGTAGGAGGGGCCTTTGATGATGTTGGCTGCTTCCTGAGACAGTGGGACGTGTAGACGGAGTCAATGGAAAGAAAGCTGGTTTTCATGATGGACTGGGCTGCATTCACAACTCTCTGTAATTTCTTGCTGTCTTGAGCAGAGCAGTTGCCATACCAAGCTGTGATGCTTTCTATGGTGGATCTATGAAAGTTGCTAAGAGTCATTGTGGACATGTGAATTTCCCTAGCCTTCTGAGGAAGCGGAGGCATTGGTGTGCTTTCCTGACTGCAGCATCAACGAAGACGGACCAAGAGAGATTGTTTGTGATATTGACTCCTAAGAACTTGAAGCTATCAACCACCTCTACCTCAGCACCATTGAAATGGACATCAGCGTGACCTCCACTCAGCTTCCTGAAGTCAATGACCAGCTCCTTCGTTTTGCTGACATTGAGGGAGAGATTTTTGCCTTTACAACATACCAGTAAGCTCTCTATCTCCTTCCTGTACTCTGTCTTGTTGTTGTTTGACGTCTGGCCCACTATGGTGGTGTCATCAGCAAATTTGTAAATGTAGTTAGAGTTGAATTTGGCCACACAGTTGTGAGTGTATAAGGAGTACACTAAGAAGCTGAATACACAGCCTTGCAGGGCACCAATGTTGAGGATTATCATGGAGGAAGTGTAGTTGCTTATCCTTTCTGATTCCAATCTATGGGTCAGGAAGTCGAGGATCCAGTTGCAGAAGGGGAAGCAGAGTCCTAGATCTTGGAGTTTGGAGATCAGTTTTGTCAGAATCATGGTGTTGAAAGTGGAGCAAAACTCAATAAATCTAACATAGGTTATCTAGATGTTCCAGGGATAAGGGTAAGGCCAGGGAGATGGCGTCTGGCGTGGACCTGTTGCAATGGTAGGTGAATTGTAGTGGATCAAGGCAGTGTGGGAAGCTGGAGTTAATGTGTGCCATTACTAACCTCTTGAATCACTTTCTACTGATTGATGTCAGAGCCATCAAGCCATTGTCTTTAAGGTAAGTTGTCTAATATTTCCTTCGGCACCGGGATGACAGTGAGTCTTCTTGAAGCAGGTGGGAACCTCACAGCCAAGTAAGAAGAGGTTAAATATCTCTGAAAATACTCCTGCCAGCAAATCCACACAGGATCTGAGTGCACGGCCGGGGACTCCATCCGGGCTAGTTGCTTTCCGTACGCTCGCTCGCAAGAAGACCAATCTGACATCTGAGACGGTGACCGTGGGTACAGGTGCACGCAAGGCTGTTGGGGCAGGTGACATCATTTCACTGACCTTCTGTTAAACACGGGCAAAGAATGCATTGAGCTCATGAGGGAGGGCTGCATTGTTGTCAGTGATTCTACTTGACTTTGCTTTGTAGCACGTTATATCATGTAAGCCTCACCATGGTGTGTTCATGTGGTTAGTTTGAGAGTCTAGTTTAGTCTGGTATTATCTTTTGGCATTTCTGATGTCCTTACAAAGGTCATACCTGCATTTCCTATATTGGTCAGGCCCACCTGACTTGAATGCCTCAGACATGCACTTCAATAGGGAATGGGTCTCCCGGTTCATCCATGGTTTCTGGCTGGGGAAGGCACAGATTAATTTCTTTGGCACGCAGTCCTCTACACACTTACTGATGAAGTCTGTGACAGTAATGGCATACTCATTTAGGTTGGCCGCTGAGTTCTTGAATATAGACCAGTCCACTGACTCCAAGCAGGCCCACAGAAGCTCGTCCAATACCTTGGACCAGCACTGGACAACTTTCTGTAGTGGATCCCCATGCTTCAGCTTCTGCTGTAAGCTGGGAGAAGGAGCACAGCTTTATGGTCTGATTTACCAAAATGCAGGCAGCTGATGAATATACATATTACGTTGAAAGCAGAATTAATTTGCAACTGGATTGTCATCAGACTATCAGATATGACTTTATCAGGCCTTTTACAAGCCACATTGGATTTATGATGAGATGACGATGTTGATTGCTAAGTAAATTGAACTTCAGAGGTAGTACAGGGTTTTGGATTGAAAATGAGGTGCCATAGAAATATAACATGGGAAGCAGTTGAGTTCAGAAGCTGCAAAATAGTGAGTGTACAAACACAAATTCTAACCAAATGGAGAACTGAGAACCTACTGCCATCTTGCAATGTGATGCTAATAGTGGTGTTTGCCAATGACCCCGGATGAAGATTCCAGAAAATTCATTGCATTTATCACAGTATTTGGGCATCATTGCTTTCGGAGATTAGCTTCTAGTATGTAACATCTGCTCCAGAAATCTTTAAAAGAACAATATCAAATACTTTGAAAGGAGTTAACAAAGTAATATGTCACATGAATCTCATAATATGCATGGAATAGTGAAGGAAGAAAATGACCAAAGAGTTTCAATGTTATGAGAGTCTCCCAGGATACAGGTATAACACTGGGTGAGAAATGAATATGTCTTGTGCACATTACCTGTGCCAGTGCAATCACTGTAGACCCTTAGAAAGCCAAGGCTATTACAGAATTTCCACCACCTAGGATACATCACAGAAATAGCAAAGATTTCTGGGAATGATGAGAACAGGAGTAGGCTATTCAGCTACTTGAGCCTGTTCCACCATTCAATGAGATCACTTTTGATCTGTGGCCTAACTTCAAATACCTGTCTTTAGTTCATATCCCTTGAAATCTTAGCTCAACAAAAATGTATCTATCTCAGGTTTGAATAAACAACTGATCTAGCATCCAATGCCGTTAGTGGAAAGGGGTTCCAAGCCTCTACCAACTTTTGGGTGTAGAAGTACTTCCTAACGTCCCTCTTGAATGAAAACCAAAAGAACTGCAGATGATGTAAATCAGGAACAAAAACAAAGTTGCTGAAAAAACTCCTCCACAGATGCTGCCAGACCTGCTGAGCTTTTCCAGCAACTTTGTTTTTATCCCTCTTGAATGGACTGACCCTAATTCTCAGACTATCTAATAGTTCTAGAATTTCCAACAGGTAGAAGTAGTTAATCTACTGCAATTGAAGCCAAGTAAAAACTTGGGAGTGGGTGGAGGAACATCAAAAAACTGGTATTTTCACCTGCCATCAGGAGGCTACCTCCAGGTACCTGCTATGCCTCCAACATTGCTGTGTCCTACAAGCCTGTGAGAATTTTGACCTAGTTGACCTTTGGCCAATGGCCAATAATGCCTTTCTAAGACATCAACAACTCGTGGTTCCAGCCATTTCACTCTCAATTGACTCGCCTCTGATTGCGCTCCATATCGGAGTGAAAATCGTATTCAATTAGGTACCCTCCCATTTTCCACCCTGGTTGTGACAAATGGTGGGGAGAAATGGTTGAGATACAAAGGTTGCTCTGTCTACACTAAGGATTTTAAGGCAGTTTTTAATATTTTCCAGACAAAGCTATTTATATTTTTCTCTCTGAAGTTCAGGGATGGTCTATGTTTTAGCTGATACATCAATGTTTCTCAAATTGTTTCCAAATTTGAAGCTTGAAATTGTCAGGCTGTCCCTCAGTGTGAACCATGAGAGGAGGGGTATCTCAAACCTACAAAGGTGTGTGTCAAATCTACAAGAGGGCCAGTCCTACCTACAAGAATGGCGGTCCTAACGACATCAATGCCGGTCCTAACCACAGGAGTGTGTGTCCTACCTACAAGAATGCCTGTCTGACACAAGGCAACCTCCAGTCTACACACAGCGCACCAATTGTCACCAACACTGTCACAGCTGGGATTCTAGTCCTTTCCTTCCCTGAGTAGTTGAGTGGTCATTGATCCAAACCATTAGGTTGTAGGCCTGAATACCTTGGGCCTGAAACTGGTTGAATTGAGTTCGCCTAACCCTCACTGGCTGTGCGGGTGCATATGTTCCACACCTTGGCTAAATTCCCAACCCCGCCAGCTTTCCAATAGATCAGAGCAAGGACATGTAGAAAACAGTTTTCTCAAGTGGGACTGGAAACTGTGTCCCAATCAGCTACCAGAAAGTGGAAAGAGGCAATAGCCAGGTAATAACCACACAGTATAAGGCTTGCCAAAGTCAGGGGCATTCGCCCAAATGAGCTGAACTTGGACGTCACAACGTCAAAGGCAGAAGTGACTGCTTTGCATCTTTGACCAAGTTATAACCGGTGTGCTCCCGTACTGATAGACCCCGCTCCTCCAACCACCCTCTCCATCCCCCTCTCATGGTTCACACCAAGGGGAATCCCGAGAATTTCAAGCCTCAAATTTGGAAACAATTTGAGCAGCATTGACGTATCAGCTAAAACATAGACCGTCCCTGAACTTCAGAGAGAAAAATATAAATAGCTTTGTCTGGAAAATATTAAAAAACTGCCTTAAAATCCTTAGTGTAGACAAAGCAGCTTTTGTACCAGCAATGATAATACAAATCGCTGATTGTTTATTTGTACAAAGCCTGCCATTATAATTTGAATGCTTGTTTACAATGGCCATATCAAGCTACTACAATAGAATTCGTGAGATAAGTAGATGCAACACAGATCAACATGGGACAATTGGTAACATTTCTAATTAATTTGTGAATAGAGTTCTCATTTAATAGTATTCTTTCCATTCTTGTGACATGCACAGTCCCAGTACACCTTATCTTTCCCTTTCCATGAATGACAAAATTGTCCAGCACAGGGAGGGTGTTCGTGTCATTGTACCTGTGCCAACTCTGTAAGAGAGCTAATCGTTTTGTTCTTTCATCCTTCATTTATACCCCAAAAGTATAAAGTAATGAGGTTAGGACCCATTTGCTAACTGCTCTTAAAGCAATTCAGGAGGTTGGTTAGCTCAGTTGGCTGGACAGTTGGTTTGCAAAACAGCAGGGTGGGAGCAAATTACTACAAATGCTGGAATCTGCTCTGAAAACAACAAATGCTGGAGATCACAGCAGGTCAGACAGCATCCATGGAGAGAGAGCAAGCTAATGTTTCCAGTCTAGATGACTCTTCATCAAAACTAAGGTGGAAACTATTTTCACTAAAACAGTGTAGGTTCAATTCCCACACTGGCTAAGGCTATCGTGAAGGACTCTCCTTGTCAACCTTCCCCTTTGCCTGAGGCGTGGTGACCTCAGGTTAAACCACCGCTTGGTCATAAGAGAGCAGTCCTCTGGGACTATGATGACAGCTTAATAACTATCAGAAGCAGCCATTTGAATGAACAAGCTGTTAGCTGTATTGTTGGAAGTGCCTTTTAGAGGCAGCACTCCTCAGTCCAACAAGAAGATAAGGAGCTAGTACTGGATCGGATATACCACCTTGGAAATGCATTGACAACCTCTGTATCTAGTTGATTTCCTGAAAGTCCAAGGGCCCGTTCACACTGGTCAAAATTTTGTGCTTCCTTATCTATCAGCATTGAGAAATCAGCCTCATCATATAAAGTGCGAACATTTCAGGAAATAGCCCCACAGTGTTCTCATTGGCAGTTAGGAAAGATCAGAAGTCACACAATACCAGGTTATAGTCCAACAGGGATATTTGAAATCACAATCTTTCACAGTGCTGCTCCTTCGTCAGGTGAAGAGGCAGCACCCTGAAAGCTTGTGATTTCAAATAAATCTGTTGGACCATAACCCAGCATCGTGTGATTTCTGACCTTGTCCACACCAGCCCAACACCGGCACATCCACATTACAGTTAGGAAAGAGCAGTAAACCTCAGCTTTGCCACATGTCATAAGTTGTTGCCAAAAATTCACAACTTTGGAACCATTACATTTCAGCACAACCTACACTTAAACACAGCTGGGGTACATCATTTGGATGGTAATGACGTATTTTTGCTGTCAAATGAATAAGATTAATTTGTGGGTTTTTTTATAATACATAATTACTCATGGGATGTGGGTGTCACTGACTGGCCAGCATTTATTGTCTATCCCTCGTTGCCCTTGAGAAGGTGGTGGTGAGCTACCTTCTTGAACTGTCACAGTCCTAAAGTTATCAGGGAGGGAATTCCAGGATTTTGACCCAACATGTTGTGCAAGAGGGGCCAATTTTTTGATGGCTTGGACAAAACCTATCACATGCAGACTCAGTCTTCGAATATATTTAAGACAGCGATCAATAGATTTAGAGTCACAGATTCATAGATATATAGAGCACAGAAACAAACCCTTTGGTCTAACCTCCCCATGCCGACCAGATATCCTAAGTAAATTTCGTCACATTTGTCAGCATTTGGCCCATATCCCTCTAATCCTTCCAATTCATGTACCCATCTGGATGCCTTTTAAATGTTGTAATCGTACCAGGCTCCATCACTTCCTCTCATAGCACATTCCATACACGCACCACCCTCTGCATGAAAAAGTTGTCTCTTAGGTCCCTTTTATATCTTTCCTCTCTCACCTTAAACCTACGTCCTCTAGCTTTGCACTCCCCTAGCCCAGGAAAAAGACCTTGCCTATTTACCCTATCCATGCCCCTCATGATTTTATAAAGCTCTATAAGGTCACCCCTCAGCCTCCGATACTCCAGGGAAAATAGACCCAGTCTATTCAGCCTCTCCCTGTAGCTCGAACTTTCCAACCCTGGCAACATCCTTGTAAATCTTTCTGAACACTTTCTAGGATGGAGTCCAGAATTGCATGCAGTATTCCAAAAGTAGCCGAACCAATGTCCTGTACAGCTGTAACATGACCTCCCAACTCCTATACTCAATACATTGACCAATACCTTCTTCACTGTCCTGTCTAACTGCGACTCCACTTTCAAGGAACTATGAACCTGCACTCGAAGGTCTGTTTGTTCAGCAACACTCCCCAGGACCTTACCATTAACTGTAGAAGTCCTGCCCTGATTTGCCTTTGCAAAATGCAACACCTCATATTTATCTAAATTAAAGTCCATCAGCCACTCCTCAGCCCGTTGGCCCATCTGATCAAGATTCCATTGTATTCTGAGGTAACCTTCTTCACCATCCACTACACCTCCCATTTTAGTGTCACCTGCAAACTTTCCAACCATACCTCCTACGTTCACATTCAACTCATTTATATAAACGACACAAAGCAGTGGACCCAGCGCTGATCTTTGTGTCACACCGCTGGTCAAAGTCCTCCAGTCTGAAAAGCAACCTTCAACTACCACCCTCTACCTTTGACCCAGTTCTGTATCCAAATGGCTAGTTGTCCTTGTATGCCGTGTGATCCAACCTTGCTAACCAGTCTACCATGAGGAACCTTTTCAAACGCCTTACTGAAGTCCATATCGATCACATCCACTGCTCCAGGTATTAAGATATAAGATTTCTGGATATTAAAGGTATCGAGGGACATGATTTTGGAGTGGAAAAATGACACTGAGGTAGATGGTCAACCTATTATTCTACTGAATGATAAACAGGCTTGAGGGACTGAGTAGCTTCCTCCTTCTGCTTTCAATGTTAGTACATTGACTTCATCCTGTTTTACTCAATTTTCACAGCAACTGGCTGCTTAACCATCATCTTCAGATTCCATCATTATCGGCAAATGGAAGCTGAGTGAAGGCACAGTACGGAGGGAGCAGTGCAGCCCTGAAATGTTAATTTTATCATGGTAATCAGCTGGTAATGTGATGTTTGATTGGCAGTTCGCTGTCAGATTGCATGTCTGGGTATTTCACTGCCAAGGTTAAATCTATTTGTGTCAGTTACTCAGGGACTGTCTGTGACAGGAAACTGGGATAATCCATTTCAAATTGATTTGGGTTTTACAGTGAGAGTGAGCTGGTTATTATTCTGCTGTTGATAAACCCAGTATTTTTTTTTACTAAGATGCTTTCAATAGCAATTTTGGGATTCTGTTGAGAATAGATGAAAAATTTGAGGCATGGTCATTTTGGGGGAGGTCACAATTATTAATAACTTTCATAATTGTACTGAGACAACATCTAAGGACTCTAACAATAACACAACTTGGATGGGGTGAATTTTCCGCATTATCTTATAAGAGTTTTCACTCTTCATCTTCTCATACAGGTTATGATAAAGTTCTAAGATCTGAAATTCACTCTCTAACTCTCACCGCTATTCTCTCTTTCCATTAAGGCCCTCATTAATATATACTTCTATGATCAACCTAGTAATCAGATGACCAAATGTTTCTTAGGTAGCTTTATGTCAAATTCTGTTTGGCGTGACTGGGATGTTGAAAGTGCTATATGTATGAAAGTTGTTGCTGTTGTTTTCCCAATTGAAAGTGAATGTTTTGCAAATTTTTAGTCTACCCAGTAGATTGAATTTATTTTCAAAGTATTGAATAGTATCCCCAAGTTGATGTTCCTGGCACATGAGTTCAAACCCACCAAGGTCGATTGTGAAATTTGAATTTAATAAAAATAATCTGGAATTAAAAAAAAAACAAAAGCTAGCCATTGTCGATTGTCATGAAAACCCCATCTGGGTCACTCATATTCCTCAGAGAAAGAAATCTACTGTCCTTACTTGGTCTGATTTACATGTGACTCAGACCCACAGCAAAGTGGTTGACTCTTAACTGCTCTGTGAAATGACACAGCAAAGCCACTCAATGAGCAGTTAGGGACAGGTAATAAGTTCTGACCCAGCCACATGTGTCCACATCCCATGAGTGAATTTTTAATAAGTCACACACATTCTGGCTTAGATTTAGAGGCTTTCCACATCTAGAGGGTCATGTTACAGAAAAAACTCACACTTATGTCTGTTATAGTGGACTTCCTTGGACTGGTCACTAGCCTGTATCTCAAGAGGTATCACATCACATCAAGAGTGACTGTCCAGGGGACACTTCCACACTCACTACATGTGGAAGGATTTGTGGGTTGATAATTAATTAATCCATTCACAAACTCACTTTTCCTGGTGTCGAGACCTCGCATTGGAATTAAACCTAGAGTTTCTGCCTCAGGTGCAGTAATGTTACCCACTAAGCCACAAATATCTCCGCATTGTAGCTTCCAGGATTCAAAATATGCAACTTGTGAATGATCAAGCAATTTAGTAAAATATAAAATTTATCTCCAAAATCATGAGTTCACCGAGAACTGGCAAAATCTGTTTCCTGCACAATGTGCCTTTCAAATGTTTTCCAATTAGAAAAGAAAACTTACATTACTAAACTCTGTTCTGATATGAAATAAGATGTGTTGGTTTCCACATATCATAAGCTCATGTCAATACTAACAACACAATGCTATTGACATTTCTGTAGTCATTGCGTTGATCTAATTGGTTTCTGAATTTGACTAAAATTTAAGATTCAATGTTGCAGAATGATAAAATATTCCATTTCTTCCCCCATCAACTTACGCTGCTGCTTATCGTCAACAACACTTTTTAAACTCAACATTAAGGATATCTATTCTGGTTAGGCATTTTCACATGGCTGATCATTTGTTCAAGTATCTTCTGAAGATGACTGCCTGCTAAGAGATTTGCAAAATGGAAAAAGTCAGACAGAGGTCACCCTGCAGTGTGTAAAACCATTTCCAATCATATTGAATCAAAAAGCTTGCATCTATTTGGAGTCTCATATCTCATCTGATTATTATTTTGATATTCAGATTTTTTTTTTCTCTTTTCACTGATAGTATCCTGCAGATAGTTATCAGGTATATGTTATTATATATAGATAGATAGTGAATCATGATTGGAAATTTTGCCTCTCATGTTTTTGCATTTACTCTCTCCCTAGTCTCCTCAACTTCACAGATGCTTTATTGGACTCTACTTACATGGACAATGATGCCTTATGCACATTTCTGCTGCTTGTGACAAAACATTAATCCAGTAAATGCAATATAGTTGGAACTTAATGTGCCATCTATCTTTATGTAACATATAACTGATAACTATCTGCAGTACAGTATCAGTGAAAATAGAAAAAAAGAGAAGAAATGAATGATCTGAATATTAAAGTAACGATCAGCTTAATGTGCCAATCGACATCGGGAAAGATAAGCTGAACACTTTTGTCTTTTTGCTCTGCTGTGTTATCATCTATTATATACTGTGGGAAAGACAATCCCATCACATATTTTGTCCAAGTACATTTTAGTTTCACATTATTTCTGTACAGACATTATAATCTGAGTAAGTTGGCCGTCTGTCATTTTGCTGTGTCAACCTTTGTTCAATAGTGCTCCTGAAAAGTGCCTTGAGATGTTTCATATCAAAAGTGCTTTCCTGATACTGGATCAAGTTGAAACTGACAATGTAATTGGATCTGGAGTTCCAAAGAGGAGTCACATTCAGCTCAAAACATTAACTCTGTTTCTGTCTCCACAGTTTGTCAAAAACTTTCAGTCTTAATCAGATCTGGTTTTAAAATGCTCAATATTAATTCTTATACATGTTGTTTGAAGCTACAGTGTAGGTTAACATTATTTACCATAACAGCCATATCATTGTTTTGTTACTAATAGTTTTATTTTGGCCTTGGGCAAATTATTGCACTGACCGCATGAAACATCCATAACAGAACTGAACTGATTTCTAAATAAATGGAAAATTAAATGGCATAACGGATCTCCAACTTTCACTATGATGGACCCACCAGATGTTTCCTTAATGCCCTTGTACAGAAGTGGGGATATTAGCTGTTTGCTACAGTCAGTCCTGTGGAATTCAGAGTTACAAAGCTGCAAAGTAGTTATGGCACAGGCACAGGTAATCAGGTCCATCAGGTCCATCAGGTCATTGCTTTTAATCTCCGCACAAGTCTCTCCTTACCCTTCCTGATATCACACTATCAATGTATCTTTCCATCTCTTTATTCCACTACTGCTTTCCATCTTCCCTGTCATTGTATTTCTATTTGTCTCAATGACTCACTGTAATTCTACAATTCCACTTCCCTTGGTTCAGGAGCTTCCCTCAAAATTCTGGTCAAATTTATTATTAACTATCCTATGTGTATGGCCACTGGTTCTGGTTCTCCGTCTAAGTGAAAACATCTGCCCTATCAAAACCTTTCATACTTTTAATGTCCTCTACCAGTTACCTCCTCAGAGAGTGAAGAAATACTCCAACTGTTAAAACTTTCCTGATTGGTATAACCTAACAGTTCTGGTATCTTTATAGTAACTGTGTTTTGCATCTTCTATTATCTTTCTAGAAAATGGAGACCAAACATCACAGTATGAAGTGTAACCTAATTAAAGTTCCGTGCAAGATTATCATAACTTCATTGATTTTCCATTTGTGATAACAGTTTAAGATATATTACCTTTATGACTTCAAAACTTGAGTTCAAACATGGACTGAGCCACCCGTAGCTTTAAGTTTAATTTGTGTTTATATACTGTATGGGTGAGGAAGGTAAAAAAAAGACTCCGTTTCTTTTTTATAACTGCTGTGAGTGATACAGAGGTGTTTGGAAATATTGTTGCATGCACTTAAACAAGGGATTTTAAATACAAACAATTGAAGTGAATAATTCAGTGTGTTAGAAGTCAAAGGTAGAAGACAGAAAAGAAAGTGAGTCTAGCAACTCATTAGCTCAGATCTCAGGGAAAAAGAGACAGAAATAATTCACTTTAGAAAGAAACGGTTTTTCCAAAAAGTCACACAGGTTTCATTTGGACAGGAGCTGGTCATTCAGGGACAAAAATCCGTAAGAGTACACGTGCAGTTTAACCATTTCCTAAACAGTCTGAGCAGAAGAAAAGAAGTCCTGATTGGCTTCATGCCAATAAGAAAGAGGTTGAAAAACAGAACACTGTGGAACAGGGTGTAAAAAATCTATGTTAAGGAGTAAATTAGCTAATTTAGCAGAGATAGTAGGAACTGCAGATGCTGGAGAATCTGAGATAACAAGGT
>NC_063333.1:146365567-146406565 GCF_021869965.1 Rhincodon typus | reverse complement strand
CTAAAGTGAAGTTAGAGTGAACTTTCATAAGGTTTGAGTAACTGCAAGGTTCTTGTGAGGATAAAAGTGTTGAATCTTTATTCCTATTATTTTTAATTGATTTTTCTTGCCTTTTGTTTGTAATGAACTTTGATGCACTCTTGTCAAAAGTACATTGGCAGCCTCTCAATAACGTGTGCAGTGACTGACCACCATGATAACTAAAATACAAAAGTAAACTTTATGATCTAATAAGTTTCACTCTTAGATCTCATTTGTCCAGTTTACCATCTGCTGAGATCATAACAAAATCCATTCCAGTGGAAATTAACTATTTTAAAGCTATTTTTATGGCCTTATTAACTGTCATTAATGGTTTTAGTGACCTTTGTAGCTACATATCAGGATCTTTCAATTCTTCAAACCCATTCAGACATTACTTTGCAAATACTGTCTGATTTTCTTTTACATCTTTCTAAAATTTGTTATCTCCATGAAACTTACAACTAACTTTTATAAAGCCTACTGTAATGAAAATCTATTGAAGCATTTGGACTAAAAATCACTTGCTAAAGTGCAATTTTCTATCCACCTTGATCCTTGTTTGCACATTTCTGTATCACCTCACTTTATTTTAAGTGGGTAACCTTCTCTAGTCACCTATACTGTTTGCACACTACAGCCCTCAATATATGTCAATGTTCATTTTTTTGAATATCCCATGTAAAATTTAGTCTTTTTATTTAAAAGAAAGAGAAAAGGAACTTGCCTTTTTTTTCATGACCTTAGGATGTCTCAAAGTATTTCATAAACAATTAGATATTATTTGAAGTGTGATCGCTGCTGTGATGTTAGGAAATAAAGCTAATTTATACACAATATAGTTCCACAATTACCGATGAGACAACAGAAAGCCTTGGCAGTTATATAGTGCCTTTCATATGTTCAGAAAGCCCCAAAATATTTTACAGCCAATTATGTACTTCTGATAAATAATTACAGCTGCCATTTGGGAAAAGTGATAGAAACTTTGGAAAGAGCAATCTCCCATAAAAAATAATGTGGTGATGACCACATCAGCTGTTTTAAACAGCATTAGTTCAGAGACTAATGTTGATCAGGCCATTGGAGAGGTGTTTCTTAACTTCCCAATGAAATGGCTGAGTCATTAACTTATCAAGTTTATCAAACGTAATCTCTCTTTCATAGAAACTTGGTGACTCTGTTTGATTGTGTTAAGCTTTCCTAAATGCTGTGCCATTTCCTCCTTAATAATAGATCATGGCATTTTCACAATGATAGTTTTTGGACCAAATGGCCTATAATTTCTTGCTTTCCATCTCCCTCTCTTCTTGAAAAGTTGTGTTACATTTTGGTTTTCCAGTCTGCTGGAATCTGTCTGGAATCCAGTGAGTTGTAGAATCTTTTGACGAATACCACCACTATCTCTATAGCAACCTCCATTGAAACCATTGGGTGAAGCCTGTTAGGTCTTGCCTTCAGTCCTATCAGTTTGTCAAATACTTTATCCCTTTCCTCCCATTAGCACCTTGCTTAACTGTTATCTTTGGAATATTTATATTGTCTTCTATCACCAATTTGCTCACATGATTTGACATTTCTCTGTACCTTGTTATCAATTCTCAATTGCATCGTCCAAATGTTCCACATTTATTTTAGTCACTTTCTTTTTACATCCCCAGAAGCTTTTGCTGTTTATTTTTACTTTTCTTGCGCAATTACTTTCATAATCGGTTTTCTCCCTCTTTGTTAGCTTTTTTCGGTCATCTATTGCTGTTACTAAAAAAAAGTCTTCTGGCATTCGTTTTTTTGCCACTTGGTACATCTTAGTTTTTGATTGGATACTCTCCTTGATCACTTTTCTTAACCATGTGGTTCTTCATTGTCACTGAGTCCTTCCCTGTAACTGGAACAATTTTTTGCTGTGTATTATGAAATATCTATTGAAATGATGGCCACTGCTCACATTCAGATGTTATCCTTGGTCTATTTTCACAGTGCACTTTAGATAACTCTTGGCTCATACCTCTGTAATTGTCCTTATTTAAGTTGAGAACACTGGTTTAAGTCTTGAGTTGCTCTTCCTCAAACTGAATTTGATATTCTACCATGTTGTGATCACCACCCCCAGAGGACCTCTTATTAACCCGACTTTGTTACACATTAATAGATCCAAAACAGTCTATTCCCATGTACAACACAGTGTGGAGCTGGAGGAGCACAACAGGCCAGGCAGCATCAGAGGAGCAAGAGAGTTGACATTTTTGGTCAGGGCCCTTTTTCAGAAATGGGAGAGGGGGAAGGGAGATCAGAAATAAATAGTGAGAAGAGATTTGGGGCTGGGGAATGTAGGTGGGATGGTGATTGGTAAGTGCAGGTAGGCAGTGGTGTGGATTGGCCAGTGAGGTGGGAGGAGTGGATAGGTGGGAGAGAAGATGGACAGGTCAAGGAGGCGGGGATGAGAGGGAGGGCTGGTCATGGGATGAAGCCAGGGGTGGGGAGATTTTAAAACTGTTGAATTCCATGTTGAGGCCATCGGGCTGCAGGTTTCTGAGGCGGAATATGAGGTGCTGCTCTTCCAGTCTGCAGTGGTGTCATTGTGACACTGGAGGAGGCCCAGGATGGGCATGTCACCCAGAGAGTGGGAGGGGGAGTTAAAATGCTTGGTGACCGGAAGGTGTTGTCATTTGTCGCGAACGGAGCGCAGATGTTCTACAAAATGGTCTCACCGATATAGGGGAGACCACATTGGGAGCAGCGGATACAGTAGATCAAGTTGGACATTGTACAGGTGAACTCCTGTCTGATATGAAAAGTTTGTTTTGTGCCTTGAATGGAGGTGAGGGGGGAGGTGTAGGGGCAGGTGTAGCACTTCCTGCGGTTGGAGGGAAAGGTGCCGGGGGTAGTGGGGAGTGTGGAGTGGACGAGAGAGTCGTGGAGTGAGCGGTCCCTACGAAAGGCAGATAGGGGTGGGGAGGGAAATATTGCGGGGTCGGATTGTAGGTGGCGGAATTGGTGGAGAATGATCTTTGAATACGGATGTTAGTGAGGTGATATGTGAGGACAAGAGGGATTCTCTTTATTTTTGTTGGGGGGAGTGGGAAGTGTGGGAAATGCAAGAGATGCAGTTGAGGGCATCTTCGATCACCGGAGGGGTGATGTTACAGTCCTTGAAATAGGAGGACACCTGGGATGTTTGGGAGTGAAATGCCCCATCTTGGGAACAGATGCAGCGGAGGCAGTGGAATTGGGAGTATGGGATTGCAATCTTGCATGAGGGTAGGTGAGAGGAGGTGTAGTCCAGGTAGCTTGTGGAGTGTGTATCCATTTCGTAGAGTATCTGTACTCTGGGAGGGAAATTTAAATGTTTAAAGGATAAACAGTGAATATCATTCTTCCAGAAGTAGCAATCCACATTTCAGTCATTCACTACAAATCTTTGAGGAGAGATCTAAATTAATGAATGGGAGCTGTGTTATTTCAGAGACCATCAATACACTGCTACTGCAAGTGGATGATTGACCCTGGGGGTTTTCTATTTGTTGACAACTTTGGTGGAAGAACTGAAAAAAAAAGGCATAGATAAACATACAATTGGGGCTTGTGCTATTTTCAGAGGTAATGATTCCCTTTCTGCTGTAAAAATATCACAGTTCTGAAAGAGTTAATGTTGCGATTGCACTAAACTTCGTCCAATCTGAAGATATCACATAGGCTTTGGATAAAGGTAGTTGAGATCTATGCAAATTCCCGAGAGGAGAGGCTGTGATCAGTAGTCCGAAGTAATGCTTAACAATTCATGTTAACTGTACTTATTGCTATCCTGTAAGAGATTTCCTTGTTATGTATAATCAGTGCCTCTTCTGTTTAGATACCCCAGCAATCCATCCTCAGTTACTGATCATTTGACAAGCCCTTAGACTCAGCATCACAGAATCGCCGAACTGTTACAATGCAGAAGGAGGCCTTTCGGCCCATTATGCCTGCACTGGTTCTGTTAACTAGCACAACTCTCTTGTCTTTTCCCCATATCCTTGTATGACCTTTGTATCCAAATATTTATTTCAAACCCTTCTTGAATTTTTCAGTTGAATCTGCCTTCACCACATTTTCAGCCAGTTTATTCCATGCCCAACTATTCCCTTTTTCTCACATCACCCAGGTTTGTTTGCACATCACTTTATATCTATGCTGTTTCGTTCTGTTTCTCTCTTGTGAGTGGGAACAGTTTCTCCGTATCTCATCCATCCAGCCCGGTCAGGATTTTGAAAAGTTCAATCAAACCTCCTCTTAGCCTTCTTCTCTGCAAGAAGACCAGCCCAAATTTCCTCAATCTATCATAATCAGTGAAGCGTCTTATTCCTGGAACAATTCTGGTTTGCAGAGATAGAGAATGGAGGATTTGTGGCAGCAATACTAAATCCAGAATATGGAGGAAGAAAGATGCACCAGAAAAGTGGGAGAATCACGGTGGCGACTCATGCTATTAATTCAAGCAGGCAGAACTGTGCAGCAGATTACTGGGATGGGAATGAGCTTAGTGATGGAAAGTTGAAAATGACAATAAATGAGAAAGACTTTGGAAAGAGCCAGCCAGCAACGAAGGCTTGCTTGGGGTCACTTGATTTTAACACCATTCAGAAATTATATGGAGAGTGATCACTTTGGTAATATCATAAAATTTGCTCATGACATTAATTTATGTGGGCAGTTAACTAGAGTAAGAGAGATTTATGACATTCAAGGACATAATTAAATGGATCACTTAAAGTATGTCAGACAGAATTCAACGCTGATTAATCCATGATCATGCGGGACATATGAAGCATACACCATCGATGCATATCGACAAAAGTGAAAAAAAAAGAAGCAAAAATGATTTAATCAGTAATGTTCCTGTGAGATACTAGTTTCTTGTCACATTTTGGGTAGCGTTGGGCCTCTGCAGTTCACAGGGGGCATGTAGAAATTGTCACTATACTGAGGACTGAATAAATATTCACTGGAGTTCAAAATACGTAAGAACCAACCATATAATCTATTTTAGACTCTGTATTGGCCATACTAATTGATGATTTCATCCCTGTTGAGTTGTCTGGTCAATCCCACTTGTGAAAATATAAATTTCATCACATATGCTCATTATCTTATTTAAAAAATGTATGGATCTCTTAAAATAGTAAAGTGCCTGGCTGAAGTTGGCAACGAGAATTATGAGCATTGTTGCTGTGACATTGACCCTTAGCTGCACTTTCTGACTCACCTTTGCAACCATATTTCACTCTCAGGTTTAAGGGTTTAATAAAGACTTACTTCAAATAATTAAGTTGATCTAATTATGTGAAATCAGCAGGGAATAAATGGTTTCAATCTTCTCCTGTTGATGAGTTAGTGATGGTACAAAGACTGTGCCTGTGCTTAATACAACCTTGTCACAAAAATGCCAACACCCAATGTTGAAACCATAAACCACATAATTATCCAAAGGGGAAGTGTGGCTTATTGAACGACAGGAAATGCAACTGCTAAAGTATGACAACACCAACAAAAACTTGCATTTATATAGTGCCTTTAACATAGTGAACTATCTCAGGGTGTTTTGCAGGACTGTTGTAAAGCAGAATTTAACATCAAACTTCATGAGGAGATGCTAGGATAGGCCGCCAAAACTTGAGACAACGAGTTAGTGTGAAGTATCATTTTAGAGGAAGAGGAGAGGGAGACAGGGAATATCAGAGTTTACAGCAGCTGGAAGTGTAGCTGCCAATGGTGCAGAGATGGAAATCAAGAAGGATGCTGCAATTGGAGGAGATCAGATATCTTGGGAGTTCCTGGGAGTAAGGGAGCAGAAGCCTTGGGATAAGTATGTAGGAGGGGTAGGGAGAACTGAAAGAAGAATGCATCAGATTTTGGGTGGCTTTGTTGAATTGTTGCTGATCTGATAAAGGAACTGAGGGCATTGTTGTGAATTTTGCAGATGACACAAAGATAGCTGGAGGGACAGATAGTTTTAAGGAAACGGGGAGACTATAGAAGGACAGGCTAGGAGAATGGGTAAAGAAGTGGCAGGTGGAATACAGGGAAATGGCAGGAGAGTGGGGTTCAGAAACATATCTGTCACGATCAAAAAGCTGATCAGACTTGATGGGCTCAGTAGCCTAATTCTGTACTTCTATCTTTTAGTCTCATCAACATTCTGAAGTTATTATCGACCTGAAACTGGCCAGCCATATAAACACTGGTGACAACTGTAGGTCAGAGACTGGGAATTCTGTGCTGAGTCAATCAATTTCTAACTGCACTATACAACTCTACTGTGTAAGTTCACCATATAAAAGCCACAAGTCAGGAAGTTGATGGGATGGAGTCTAATTGTCTGAATGAATGTAGCTCCAGCAACACTAGAGAAGTTTGATGCCATTCAAACAAAAAGTAACCCACTTGATTAGCAACCTATCCACTACCTTCAACATCCACTCCCTGTATCACCAATGCAACTGTGTGTACCATGTACCAGATGCTCATTGCCAACTCATTCAGATTCCTTAGACAGCACCTTCCAAACCTGTGACCTCTACCATCTAGAAGAACAGGGTCAGCAGACGCCAGGTAGCACCACCAAAAACTATGTATCAAGTTGAGTTGGAACCATATAGCCATTTCTTTACTGTCACTTTGTCAAAATCCAGGAAAACCCTTTTCAGCAGCATTGTGGGTGTCCGTCCATCACAGGACTGCGGTGGTTCAACAAGGTAACTCACCAGCCCCTTCTCAAGGACACTCTAGTTTGGGCAATAAATGGTAGTCTAACCATCAGTGCCCACATCTGTGCGTGAATAAAAAAAAACGTAGTGAGAAAGAACTGAAACTGGGGCAGGAATGTCAAGACAATGTCTGTATAAAAAAAGAAACTGCAAATAATTGGTAGATTGATTGGAAAGGCTGTGGGAGATGCAGGAAAGATGACAGCTGTAGGTTGTCAAAAGTATGGTCAGGCTCATTATAAATTTTCTCAGCTTCTCCACTTTCTCAAATATTGTGATGTCCTTATACTGAACCATGATTTTATTTAACATCAGATGTCACTGTGTGCACACTGAAACAAATTCTTTTTTTGGGTATTTCCCATAACAGGTGCACCTTGCAGGAAGAGGCAGTTGCGTATTGCCCTTTCCTCCCCTGAGCCTCTGCTGGACTTAGATCAGTAACGTTAACATTTCATCTTCAAGTTTGTCACAGCATTTTCCCTGTCCAAACCCCAGTGCTCAGGAAAAGTAGTCAGAGCTTCAGCAGCATCTTCACTAAGTGAAGCACCGAGCACAAATGACCATATACATCTGGAAGTGGAAAACTAGGAGACTGCCTTTTCTCCATGGAGACCTGGACAGTCCTAAGCCTGGAAGGCTCATTTTTCTCAAATGAGTTATCATTATGCTTACTGGAAGTTACATATAGCTACATGTAGGGATCTGTCTTGTGCAGGGAAATGGAGTATGTGCGCACATTGTGCCTTTTGAATTTAACAAACCTATGGATGACATTTTTTTCACTCCAAGGCATTCATCATCCTGACTTGGAAATATATCACTGTTCCTTCAGTGTTGCTAAATCAAAAGCCAGGAACTCCATCCTTAACAGCAGTGTGGGTCTACCTACAGCACATGGACCGCAGCGGTTCAAGAAGACAGCTCACCTCCACCTTCTCAAGGGCAACTAAGGATAGGCAATAAATACTGGCCCAGGCAGTGACACCCACGTCTCACAAATACATTTTAAAAAACTGCAAAATGTTCCTCAGGGTAGAGTCCTCGACACAACCATCTTCAGCTGCTTCATCAATGACATTCCCACTATCCTAAGGTCAGAAGTGGAGATATTCACTGGCAATTACACAATGTTTATCACCTTTTGTGATTCCTCAGATACTCAAGCAGTCTATGTCCAAATGCAACAAGACCTGGATAATTTCCAGGCTTGAGCTGGCAAATGGTAACTAATATTTATCACAGACAATTGCCACACTATGGCCATCTCCAGTAGGAGCCAATCTGACCATCGCACTTTGACATTCATTGATGTTTACATCACTGAATTCCCCACGATCAACATCTTTGGGGTTACCATCCACCAGAAAGTGAAATTGCCTCACCATATAAGTATTGTGGCGACAAGAACAGGTCAAACACTCAGAATCCTGCATCAAGTAATTAAACTCATGACTCCCGAAAACCTGTCCACCATTTACTAGGCAGAAGTCAAGAGCATAATGAAACAGTCCCCACTTGACTGGATGGGTCAGCACCAACAACGCTCAAAAAGCTTGAAACCACCCTGCACAAAGCAACCTACTTGATTGGGATCACATCCACAAGTATCTACTTACTCTACCAGTGATGGTCAGTAGTAGTAGTGTGCGTCATCTACAAGATGCAGTGCAGAAATTCACCAAAGATCCTTAGACAACACCTTCCACATCCATGTCCATTTCTGTCTAGAAGGACGAAAGGAGCAGCTACATGGGAACACCAGCACCTGCAAGATCCCATCCAAACCGCCCACCAAATTGACTTGGAAATATATCATCATTCCTACACTGTTGCTGGTCAAATTCTTGGAATTCCCTCCCTAAGGGAATTGTAGGTCCACCTACTGTACATGGACTGCAGTGGTTTAAGAAGGCAGTTCATCACCAGCTTCTCAAAGGCAAATGGGTATCAGTAATAAATGCTGATCTAGCCAATGACGCCCATTAATTAATTTTTAAAAATGTATTTTTGGTACCATCTGCACAGCCATGCTGCAACCATTCAGAAATAACTTGCAAACAATCAGCAATCTTTTCTCCTGTGTTTTAAATTGTTGGTCCCTTTAAAATTTGTCATTCCTGCATCTGTCCTTGTAAGTGTACGTTAGAAATCTTTGCATTCATGTCTCTTTCTTTTCAGAAATAAACATTAATTTCATATGAAGGCAATGGAAATGGTTAATTAGTAGAATAATAAGTTTGATACATTCTAGAGAGAGACAGACATTAATTCAGAATTCACGTGACATCCCTACGCCATGCTTCTCATTGACAATTGGCCAAATGCCCAATGATAAGTATGAAAGGAATTCTGCTTTTGTTGCTGAATAAATTCATTTCTCTTGATTGTTTCCAAATCTGTACACCCCAACTTTCCTTTCCACCACAAATTGCTGACTCTCCCTAAGTCTGATCATTAGACTCACAGATCCTGGTTTTATATCTTCTGAACCACACTTACACTGAATAAAACATATGCAATTTACTAATTTTAAGACTTTTCTCATATTTCTCTGTAAAAGCCAGTGAAATGTTATTGAACAAAATTGCCATGCCTGCACAATTAAAAATCTCGCATTTAGTGCCCACTTGTAGTTTAACACCTCTCAAAACACCACATTTCAAAATTCAAAGGCCTCCATAAGCCAAAGAATCAAAATTGTCTAAATAAATAAAAATAAACAAATGTTTTCGCACAAACTAATGTCCTTCAGGAAAGAAATCTGCAATCCTAACCTGATCCGGCCAAATGACTCCAGATCCACAGCAATGTGCTTTACTCTTCATAGCCCTCTGATATTGACGAGGAGACCACTCAGCTCATGGGCAGTTTAGGGATAGGCAATAAATGCTAGCCTTGGCAGCAATGTCCACTGCCAGCGAAAGAATCAATATAATACCCTCTGATCCTGCTGTGCTATTCAACATGAGATGGGGAGGCCTCCTAAGTTTGGATCATTAACCCTAGGTTTGTATTCTGCAAGTCAGTTCATTGAGTTAAACAGCAAATGAGCTGTAATATAATCCTGATTTATACTGTCCTGGGATGTAGACTGTCTACAGCAGACACCTCTAGGCACTGAGATAACAAGGTGTAGAGCTGGATGAACACAGCAGGCCAAGCAGCATCAGAGGAGCAGGAAGGCTGACGTTTTGGGCCTAGACCCTTCTCTAGGCACTGGACCAGTACTACCAATGCTGTCTACTCAAGATCCTGCGAACTTGCTGGAAGAAAGACACACCAACACCAGCGTCCCTGACAAGGCCAACATCCCCAGCATCGAGCCACTGACCAGCCTTGATGGGGTGTGATGGACTGGGCACATTATCTGCATGACTGACATGAATTCCCCAAGCAGGTGCTCTACTCCCGGCTCCGAAACTGCAGGTGAGCCCCAGGTGGACACAGGAAGTGCTTCAGTGATGTGCTGAAGACCTCACTGGTGAAGTGCGACATTCCCACAGACACCGGGGAATCACTGGCCCAAGAACATCCAAAGTGGAGGAGGAACATGTGGAAAGGTGCCCAGCCCCTCAAGACTTGCTATTGGGACAACGTGGAAGCCAAGTGAAAACAATGTAAAGAGCATGCTGCCACACTAACGCCCCACCCACACCTTTCTGCGACCACCTTCTGTCCAAAGTGTAACAGAGCCTGTGGTCACCACATCAGACAATAGAGTCACCTGCGGACTCACCCCAAGAGTGGGAGAGTCAGCTTTGTCTACAAGAGACCGTCAATAAATAACACCAACGGAAGAGTGATAGCGGACCTTTGTTTTAGCAGCAGAATCCTTACATTTTTGTTTTAAAAAAGAAATAAATTAGATGGAGATCAAGGGTGTCAAATATTCTGTACTGCCTTCTTAAATACTTCTTTAATGTTATGAGGGTTTCTGCCTCTACTGCCCTTACAGGCAGTAAGCTCCAGATTCTCACCATCCTCTGGGTGAAGAACTTTTTCCTCACATCCCCGCTAAACTTTCTGCTTCTTATCTTAAATCTATGCCCCTGGTCATTATTCCCTCCCCAAGGGAAAGAAAAGAAGAATAAAGTTTTTGAAGGCAAGTCTTCACAAACCCCTAAATCAAAAGTAAAATGCTGCAAATGCTGGAATTCTGAAATAAAGGTACAGGAGAAACTCAGCAGGTCTGGCAGTGTCCGTGGAGAGAGAAACAGTGTTAACATCCAATGGACTCAGAACACCATCTCTATTTCTGGTTGTGTTTCATAATACCATCATCTAGTGTGTCACAGCTGTAACTAACATTGATTTCACTGGAATGAAGAGAGATGGAATGTGTGATGTGCATGTGGAAATATTGCAGGGAAGACTTCTAAATCTGGCAAGTCAAGATAGATTATGCCTTACAGCCAGATCCTGGCACTCCTGAAAAATTGACCAGATAATTGACCCATTGAGAACTTAGAACAGACATATTAACTGGTAAAACTATCACATCAACCCCTTCTTTCCTTCACTTCCTTAAACGGATGACTAAATTCATCTTCCTCATCTTATGCTTCTTCCTTGACCATTTTGAGTGTTTTTGTTAACAAAATGGAGACTGAAATGAAAAGGAACTGTTTTAAAATGAAAACTTTTGAAACCAAGTAACCTGACACCTAGGAAAGGCATTGTCAATAGTTGGTTGAACAAGCAGTAACTGATGTAGACAATATGCAGCTGACAGTATGCCCTGAGAAATCTTTAGCTGACAATAAGAATTGGATTGGTTTATGTGACCAGTTATCAATGACAGAGACCCCCTTTCTTTGCCTGCCAGCGACTGTGTGATCGGCTCTCAGGTAACTGAGCAGCTTGGAGCTGTGAAAAAGTTAGAGAGAGAGAGAGGAATAGGAAGAGGGAGTGGGAGAGGCAGGAGAGAAGAGAGAGAGCAAGAGAGTGAGAGAGCGAGAGAGAGAGAAGTATTGGCTTTTCCACAACTAAAGAACAGTCTCTCTGTCCTCTGTCATCAAAACTCACCGTAAACCTAAAGAACCACTAATTTATTATTCCTGCAACAGTTATTGTAAAGTATGAATATTAACAGATAAGTAAGAAACATTTTACAAGTGAACCAGCCATCTTGTGTCTCTCACCAACTAGTGTAAGCATTTGGAGAAAGATGATTGATGCATCGTGCTGGCCAGCAGAAGTGTCATGCAAATCATCTCAATAAGAGAACATGGCGATAAAGACTACTAGACTGCCTTTCTAGTTTTACCCTTCTTTCCATAATTTCCTTTACTCTGTCTGTTTGTCTGTGTGTAAGGGTGTGTTTGTAAGGAGATTAGAGTTAAGTTCAAGTATTGCATATTGATGATTTATGACTGTATACCTGTAGCTAGAGTCTAATTACTTACACAAAATAGTGATTCTTGTTCAGTAGAGAAACCTGGTCTATCCTTTCCACCAATATGTGCCTGAACAATAGGTAGACTGGGGGAAAAAAAACAGAAAGTGCTGGAGAAATTCAGTAGGGTCTGGCAGTATCTGTGGTGAGAAAGCAGAGAAAATTGAGGAACAAAACAGAAATTGCTGGAAAAGCTCAGCAGGATTGGCAGCACCTCTGGAGAGAAATCAGAGTTAATGTTTCGAATTAAGTGATCCAAAACATTAACTGATTTCTCTCCACAGATGCTGCCAGATCTGCTGATCCTTTCGAACAACTTCTGTTTTTGTTTCTGATTTCCAGCATCTGCAGTTTTTTTTTTGTTTTTTGCTGAGAAAATTGAGGAACTGTGCATATTTTATAAATAAGCTTCTTACTCACCAAATCAAATAATGTGAGTTCTTATTTCTAACGTCCAATATGTTTGATGGAGCACATTTCTCTATTAATACATCTTGTGTTCAACACCCACAAGAAAAGGAAACCACTTTCGAGAAGCCCCCCAGATATTAATAATCTTCTTTTGGTAGGATTACACTTCGTCAGTCAAAAGCTGAACTAATGGCGCCCAAAAATTGTTTCAGAGCCTGTGAAATTAATTTAACATCCTTTGGTTCTGAAGCAGAGCCATCAGTGAACGTTCAGTTAATTGTAGCTTCTAATATGCCAAGATTAATCTGAGCACAGAGATAAACCCTCGTCATAAATTAAAGTTTCAGTACTAAAAAAATCTCAGTCAGGAAAACCCATTATCAGAATCAGATGGTCCTTCAGAAGATAATGCTGCACCCAACTGTGTAATCACCCCACTTACCTTCATGCCTGGGTTACAAAATACAACATTTCTATCTGACAATGAATTTAATTCTGATACGTAGACAGGCATTTTGCAATTCTCCTGTCAGAATTTACTGTGCTAGCCCATCATGCCATTATCAGCTGGGTGAAAAATCTCCCCAGTTAGTCCAACTCCCCAGCTTCTCCCCTCGGCCTGCAAATTAGTTTCTCTGCAAGGCATGCCCCATTTCCTTTTGCAAGTTCTTTGACACCATCACATTCTCAGGTAGTACCTTTCAGGTCTTGAGAGTTGAGATATTCTCATAGGAACAAAGTCAGGTGTATTGTTCACAAAAGAATGAGAATTTTAATACCTCTGATCACTTTCTCAGTCATTCTTGATTCTATGGATAATTTTATTTCTGACTGCCCCAATCCATCTCTCTCTCAATTTTTACTTCCATCACTGTTTCTCTGTGGAGTTGCTCCTGAGAATTTCCCATTACGTTCTTGAACCAGTAGGGAATATTACGTTTTAATTCACAGCTAGAAGGCAGGATACCTTCAAGAGAAATGCTCATGACATCATCACATCTTGACATGTGACCTGAGAGAATAAATCTCTGAAATTCCATCTTAACTGGGAACACATGAAGCATGACACATCAATGATGCACTATCACCTATCACCAAATGTCTTAAAATTAGCCCAGAAACAGATATGCCTGTGACTGTAATGCATACAGATATCAAGGCGTGTGGCAAATATCTATTGAATCTTTCAATACCATTTTGCCACATCCAGTTCTTATACTATGGGTGCACATATAAGCCTTGCTGCATCAAGTATAAATACCCTACTAGGTAAACCCTGACTACAGTAACAGATCAGCAATACACAATCAGTGGGCATCTCCAGCATCTGCAGTTCCTACTATCTCGGAATTCCTGGCAGCTTGTTTTCATTTGGAGGGAGTAAAGGCTTCTCACGATGACAACCACAATCTTGGAGTTCCAAGGCTCAAACCATTAATCTGCATAATTATCTCTGGGGCAGGGCTCAAAGAGAGTATGTATCATAAAGGAAAGTAAAACTGTGACTGTGCAACAGACTCCAACCTGATCTAAACATACTTCTGCAATAATTAGCACTTAGCCTGGATTTTAACCCCTCTCAGCAGCCTGTTGAATGCTGCTCTCAAGCCAAAAAGACGTTCCATCTCTCACATAAGTGAGTGATGTAGTATATGAATTTAAGTGCCAGTGTGATGCCAGATATGTAGGCTATATGTCTCAAAGACTGGTGGTTTGTATGAAACAGTTTAAAAAAAGTAGTCACCATAGCCTTACCAGATCATAGATCTGCTCTCTCATTAGAGAGAGACAACTGGTGGTGGTTTAATTTGAGGGTCACCATATCTCTGGAGAGGGGAAGTAATCTTAGCCAGTTTAGGAATGGAATCCACACTGTTGGCATCACTCACCGGCCAAGCGAGCTAACTGATCCCTTTATAAAACAGTATATACCTTCAGCTGTTCACGACAAGGAAAGGACTGACCATAATGAACCAGCCCTGTGCTGACAAAATTCACATCACAATCTCATTCAGGCTGCTTGGCATCTCTATTCTACAGATGTGAGTCGGCCATATCTGATGGTGAGCTGATGTTACTATGACAGTGCTCTACCTTCATTCAGGTACGTACCCACACACCACTGGAGTAACGATATATTGTATCGAACTGCCTTTCAGACTCCATCTGACTTTAATAGTCACTCTGTCTAATTAGTGGAGAATATGATATGTAATTCCACAACTAGACAACATTTGCTAAGTAATCCCAAGTTTGTAAAGAATTTCACTGAGATCCAATTTAGGATTGGCAGTCAGTCTTGCACATGTGTGTTCTGGAAACTATATCTATTGGTACTTTTGGCTCTGTTCTCAGATTGTAAGAAGATTGGCATAAACTGCACCTGTCTCAAATCCATAAAACAGGTGACAACTATTCTCTGGTTTATTTCTCTTGACAATGCCTTGAGTGACTTTACCAGTGAACTTCAAGTTGAGTGAACACTCAATTGAGTGAACCTGCATGGTTTAAAATGTAAACAATGCATGGGTAGTTAACTGTCAGTCATCATTAACTATTACATTCCTCGTGGCAACATCCGAAACAATCGCTTCACACTTGTCAACCAATCAGCACTCTCCCTTCAAACAGTACAAATGTTATTTTCCCTTTACTTTGGGGAATTTTTGTGAGTTGTTCTTATGAATGCAAGACAACGAGGATGAAGAAAATGTGTCCTTTGGCAGCAATACTGAGATTAATTTAACATCGCTTGACCCAGAAGCACAAACATCAGGGAGCGTGCTATTAATTTTGCCTTCTAATATTCTGAGAGTAATTATAGCACAAAGGTAAAACCAAGAAATAAATTGAAATTGAGTACCCAAATAATCCAAGCCAGGCAAATGAATGTAAATTAATTATCAGATGGCCTTCCCACCCTTTTCCTTTCCGTCCTGGACCCAGATGTAATGAGGAGATGGAAGCTAACAGAAGTGATAGCAGTTGTGCCACCAGGCCTTAGGCCTATTAGGACCAATAAATGGTCAATTAATGTCCATTTAAGTGCTTTGTTCTGCTCCTGCTATTTTGTAAATTTGGACATGGGATGTGGGTGTCTCTGGGTAGGCCAACATTTATTCATGGGGTGTGGGCATAGCTGGCGAGGCCCAGCATTTATTACCAATCCCGAATTACCCAGAGTCAATCTCATTGCTGTGGGTCTGGAGTCACATGTAGGTGAGACCAGGTAAATTTCCTTCACTAAAAGAGGTTCATGAACCAGATAGGATTTTCCCCAGCAATTGATAACTGTTTCACAGTCACAATTAGACTCTTACTTCCAGATCTGAAATTGCACCGTCTGCATTGGCGAGATTCGAACGTGGAATATCTCTAGATTATGAGTTTAGTGATAATACCACTAGGCTGTCACCTCCATTGTAGGCCACATCAGGTGGGGAGCTTCTTTGGGAGGAACCTCATGTGACCATATGACCAGAGGCACCATTGCCCCATCCTCACCTGGAGACCACAGTCTGACTGTCCTCGCTGGGTCCTCGACGTTACAATACCATGCTGTGAAGAGCTCCCCAGTCTAATCAGGCAGATTGTGAGCCCTACCCATCCTAGAGACAACAATCACCACCCCCATTTGCATAACGCCATTAGGATGGTTTCTCAGCAAACTAAAACCTGACACTGAGCCATGTAATGAGGCACGGGAACAGAAGAGGCAGACTGGCAGATTGTAGCACCCTGTATCCCTGCCAATATTTCACACTCTGTGAGCATCATCTTTTGCTTGCAGTAAGGAGCCCTCAGGCTGTGGATCCCCAGGCTGTGCAGAGAATGAACACTTTCTCCCCCCACCCGCCTCCAGGTCATGGTTTACTCGGATCCCAGCACCATCTGTTTCTGCTCCCTCTTGCTTGATCTTTCATTGAGTACCGTCCCTTCTTTATCACTTGATACCTCCTGCTGCCTGAGAGTTGATGTTTGAGAGATTTGGAAGTGGGTAATGGTGCACGCTGTGAACTGCTGTCATTGTTGGACCCTGAGGAGTGCGATTCTGCGTCAATTTGCAATTGTAGAGAGTGAGAGGAAGATTGGAATGTCACAAGCTGCACTCACATCACTAGCTAAACAGGAGCAAAAATGAAGACTTCATGCCGAGATTCACGGAAAAAAACCAAAGAACATGATGGATAAAACAGCGCGAGGTCATGGAAACAAATCAGCTGGCACATTTTCTTCTTTCCATTTGTTTTCCCTCTTTCTCCATCTGTGGTGTCCCCTATCGGATGTGTGTGACTCCTACTCCTCCATCTTAGGCATGGGGGACACAGCACCTGTTGCCACTGTGTCTCGGCTGCTTTCGGAACGACCTGAAAAGGCAGGAGCCGAGCGAGACTCATAGATAATGAGATACAGCTAAACCCAGGGGGCTGGATGCAGTCCTTCTCATCATCTCATCTTCTACTTGTGATGTTAAACCAAGGCCCATTCTGTACCATCAGGTGGGTGTATGGGAGCCCACGACACTATATTAGAGAGGTGCAGGGGAGTTATGACTGATATTTATCCTCCAAGCAACATCGCTAACAAATGTCTCAGCAGAATTGTGTTTGTGGGACATTGCTTATGTTCAAATTGGCCACCCTAGTTTTCACACTGTAATAGTGACTGGGCTTAAATATTAATTTATCAGTTTCTGTAAAGCACTTTGGAATGCTGTGGTGTCATGAAAAGGGCCATATAAATACAAATGTTTCAGCCTTTCACTCAGTGATAGTGTATGGATCAAGCAACACACTCAGGTGTAACATTTCAAAATAAAGGTCGTCATGATTTTAGTCTCTAACTGTGTAAATTATTCTGTTCAGAGCCGCTCAAGTGGATTTCACACCCTATGAACAGGCCCACCAAACCAAAGATTATGGTGAACACCAACACTGTTTCACTTCAGATTCCTGTCCTAATGGTTAGATTCAGGGTAGAATCTGAACGAATGTCTGAGCTCACACTTTGGTCATACCCTCTCTATCAGTCTTTGGAAAGCAAGGGAGGATCAATGTAGGAAATGAGGAAAGATGAGTTTTAGTTGTTCCCTGCATATACTACTAGACTTGTACTACTGTCAGGAATTGTTCCACATAATGCTCCAATACCGTCTCAAGAAATTCTCTCAGCTTTGCCCATTATGGGAGCAGTGCTGTGTTGTAGGATTTTAGATATTTTTCTTCTGGGCTCCAAGGGTCTATAGAATAATGTCTCCTGTTTATTTTGGGCCACGTGTCTTGATTACACTGGTCCCAACCAAGTTGTACAACACCATGCTTTTGACCAGCATTGACTTGATGGGCTGAAGGGCCTGTGCTGTAGACTTCTACGATCCTATGATAAGCCTATTGGGTGCAGTCATCTCACTTACATTTCTATAGCATATGACCTAGTGCTGTTACATTGTGCTGCTGATGGACTCTATGCTCAGCAGGAGGTGTAGCCATCACATCATGTTGTCATCTTGCTCGTCTTAGGAACACTAAAATACAAGTTGCATTAAGCAGTTTGGATGGAATTTAAAAGATGGAAAATTGGCCAGAAAGCAGAACAACAGTTCCAGATTGTTAGCATCGGAGGCTTGAATGGTGAAATGAGGAAGAGGGGACATCGTGTTGCCCCATGGAGGAGTCAAAAGATCATCAAGGATCCCTTCAGAAAGAAGAGAGCAGATCATGAGAGAGCTCAATGTATGGCATCTAGAGTTGAAAATTCTTCCAATTAGGGGATTGGGTTTAAGAGAGCCAAATCAGTTTGTGTCACTGAAGATATTGAGAGCAATGGGATGTTTCAGCCTGAGGAGTAATCTCCATTCCCAGCATAGCCACATCCATTCACATGGCACAATGAGGATTCTTTTTGACTGTAGACTTCTTGCTTCCCACACCACTCTCCCCTTCCATAGGATGGGACACCCTATACCAGCCACAACAGGTGAAGGAGACAGAGAAGGGGCTACAGTTCTGCTCTGGTGAACCCTTCATTTGATCTGACACGGGCAGATACCAGGCAGTACTGACACTGCACCTCGAATGGAGGCGAGTATAGAGGAGCGATCAGTATGAGGTGAGCCCTGCAGGATGGAGTATGCTGCAGCCAGGATGACAATTAAGGGTGTGTCCACTGTGGCTTGGTTGGTAACACTCTCCCTGCAAATACAACAAGGTTCCTGGATCAAGTCCCTGTCCAGGGCACGAGTTAAAAATGATACCCCCACAGGACAGCACAGTGGGCAATACTGTCTTTCCTTTGAGACAGTAAACTGAGGCCCAACTAAAATATCCCATAATGCTATTTCTACATTATCCCCCAGTTCAGAAAATATCCATATCGCAACAACATTACCGAACAAATGATCTGGTGATTATCACAGATTTAACTGCATCTCTAGCTTTAAAAATTGTTGGTGGAATATGGATGTTTGTCAGTGATGCTGACACAATTGAAGTAGGAGGTTGGTTTGTTTGCCAGTTCACTGGAGACTGAGGTTGATAATGATTTCTGTCACAGAATTTCAGATGAGGGCCATGATTACCATGGATTTGCTGGATTGGCTGGGGCATGCAGATATCTAGCTCCAAGTTGGCAGAGGAAATGGCCTGGAGCTTGTCCTGTCAGCATCTGCTCTATCTGCAGTCACACACACTCTGCTGTCCACAGACCAATTACAGTCTGTTGCCAACAGAACATTAAATCCCCTGTTCCCTCTGTGAGGATGCAGCAACGTTCCCTGCCAAACTCAGGAACTGAGCACAGTATCCCTGGAAAACAACCCAGGGTGCTTCCGGAATTTTTACAATTTGAGTGTCTGGCCCTTTAAGGAATGTCAGTAAAAGGGGCACCCTGCATCGCAGTACCTGCTGTTTGCAGACTGGTGCCTGCATTTATTGCCAGCACAAGTGTGGTCCAAATGAGCTATCCTGGCATTACATCAGCTAGCTGGGCTGTGCAATTTCAGCATTGCATTTATTTATTGTGTCATTGAAGATGTGTTATTAAAAAAAATGTATGATATCATTGGCTAGACTTACATGCTTCTTGATTTTATTGAAGTGAATATTTTTCAAGCAGAGGGTGCTGGCTCCAGCAGCAAAAATAAAAAGTTTATATACTTTTTTTATTCATTTACATGTTATCACTGGCAGGACACTAATTGTCCATCACGAATTTCCCCAGAAGAGGTGATGGGGATCTGCTTTCTTGACTCGAGGCAGTCCATTTAGTGCATGGATACCCACAACACCCTTAGTTCCAGCGCTGAACAAACAGTGGTATATTTCCAAGTCAAAATGGTGAGTGGCCTGGAGGAGAACCTGGAGGTGGTGGTATAGTATCACAGAATTATACAGAACAAAAGAGGCTTTTCAGCCCATTGAGTCTGTACCAACAAAAGCTACTCTAAATCCATTAGCGCCACTTTCTAGTAAATGGCTCGTAACCTTGAATGTAATGACATTTCAAATGCTCGTCACGTACTTTTTAAATGTTGCAAAGTTTCTTACCTCTACTATCCTTCCAAGCAATGCATTCCAGATTCCCTGGCCCTCTGGGTGAAAAATATTTTCTTCAATTTCTCTCTAAATCTCCTGCCCTTCACCTGAAGATTTTGCCCTGTATTTATTGTTAGTGGTGTTCCCATGTATCTACTGTCCTTGTCTTTCTAAATGGTAGAGTGTGTGGATTTGGAAGGCGCTATCTCAGGAGCCTGGATGAGTTGTTGCAGAGCACTTTATAAATGGTTACACTTTACTGCTACTTATCAGTGCATTGGTGGCTGAGGAAGTGGGTACTTATAGAGTCATACAGCCTGGAACGGTGCCCATCAAGCAGGCCGCTCTACGTTGGATGGTGTCAAGCTTCTTGAGTGTTGTTGGGGCTGCACCCATCCAGGCAAGTGGGGAGTATTCCATCACACTCCTGACTTGTGCCTTGTAGATGGTGGACAGACTCTGGAGAGTCAGGAGGGGAGTTATTTGCTGCAGGATTCTTACCCTCTGACAAGATTTCATATGCAGTGCATTTATATAGCTTTCCTAGTTCAGCTTTAGGTCAATGGTAGGCCTCAGGATATTTATGGTGGGGGGATCCAACAATGGTAACAGGAATAAGTTTAAAGAGGTGATTGTTGGGTTCTCTCTTGTTAGATATGGCTATTACCTGATACTTGTCAGGCGTAATTGCTAAATGCTACCTCTCAGCCTAAATGTGGATTTTGTGCTGGCTTTGCTCCATCGAAACTCTGCCTGCTTCAGATCTGTGGAGTTCTGAATGATGCTGAAGATTGTTAGCAAATATCTCCACTTCTGATGGATAGAGCCCATGGGTGAAGCAGCTGAAGATGGTTGGGCCTAGGACACTACCCTGAGGAACTCCTGCAAAGATGCCCTGACACTGAGGTGACTAATCCGCACAACAACAAACATTTTCATTGTGCCAGTAAGACCCCAATGGAAAGAGCATTTTCCCCCGGGATTCCCATTGGCTCCAGTTTTGCGAGAGCTCTTTGATACCACACTCGGTTAAATATTGCCCTGATGTCAAAAGCAGTCACCCTCACATTACCTCTTGAATTCAGCTCTTTTGCCCAAGTTTGGAGAAACGCTATAATGAGCTGAGGAGCTGAGTGGGCCTAATAGAACCAAAATTCAGAATTAAAAGTAGGTTATTTTTGAGGAACTGCTACTTGATAGCATTAGTGGTGAGACCTTCTAATGTTTTGCTGGTGACTGAGGAAAAGTGAAGAAATTCCTCCTCATCTGGTTCTTTAATAGTCTGCCCCTTTTCCTAAGATTATGTTTGACTGGCCTGGGGAAATGTCCTATCTATATCCACCCTGTCACACCTGTAAGAATTTTGCAAACTTTAAAGAGATCACCTCTCATTACCTGGGACTGAGTGAAAAGTTGTGCAAAGAGCTTGCACTAAAATAGGCAACACTGCACTACCCTAGCTCTGCAGCCACCTATCAAGACATCTATCACGTTCCCAAGGTTCCACTCCAATTTTACCCATCTCTACAACATCCTTTCGACTCCTTTCCCTTCAACCGTGCACCCACTATATTCTTGAATCTTACAACATTTATTCATAGAACAAGAGAATCCTGACAGTGTGGAAGCAGGCCTTTTGGCCCATCAAGTTTGCACTGACCTTCCGAAGAGCATCCCACCCAGACCCACCCCTCTATCTTATCCCATCCCCGTAATCCTGCATTTCCCATGGCCAATCCACCTGACCCGCACATCTTTGGGCTGTGGGAGAAAACCAGAGCAGCCAGGGGAAGCACATGCAGGCACAGGGAGAATGTGCAAACTCCACGCAGACAGTCACTTGAGGGTGAAATCGAGCCCAGGTCCCTGGTACTGTGAGACAACAGTGCTAACCACTGAGCCACCATGCCACCCCCTGACATTTTACAGTCAGAATGCCTAATGCTGGATTGGAATTCCACAATAACACATATTTGTTATATTCCTGCTCTCTGTTTGAAACCTCCAATATTTAATCTTGTATCCACAGCCTCTCATTCTTCATTCTTTAGCCAAACACTTAAATATGAGCTACATTGTTATATTTGGGATTTCTTTGTACAACCTCAGTGTAATTATCTTGTGGTTGCCTTTAAGATGGTTTCTTTATTTTCGTCAGGATCAGATGTTTCTGTATTGTTAATTAAAATCAGGATCTGGATCCAAGCTCTTGGGATAACCAAGTAATTGCAGCAAGTAATCTTGTGATCCCAGTATCATTAGAATTAGGGAGTTCATAAAGCTATGAAATCAAAGTGATAAGACAATGCATTTGGACTTTTAAAGAAAAAAGCAGTCTTTGAGGAAATGCATGATAAGTTTAAAAGTTAATCGGAATACAATAGTGGTTTGGGAGTCTTGAAGGAACAATTTGTGAAACTGCGTTTGATATCCATTCTCACTGAGCTAAAGCGGATTAAAAGGTAATGGAGGTTAATATGTTTTATAAAGATTGAGAAACCACAATGAGGGGATAAGAAGAAGCCTTAAAATATGCAAGGAATGCTGGACTATATACTTCCATTGAACAACATTTTAAAATACAAGGCATTGAAATGTACCTCTCCTGAGAATAAAGTTGTTACTGCATCTGAATAAAATATCACAACATGCAAGTAATAAGCTAATAATCAGCTTTCTTCTCTCCCCCTTCATTTCCCTACAATGCTTGTTAATCCATTTATGAAGGTTGTGAACCTTTAAAGTAGCTCGAGACTATCGATGAAGAGTCTGTTCGTGTTTTACACTGAGATTAAACTGTTGACAACTTTAATCTACTTCTCTTGTTAAAATTGTAGAACAGGCCAAAAGATAGTCTTTGGCAGGCTGGTAAAATGTCGAGATAAGAAATTAATTAAAAATCTTATCGGTGTAAACAAAGGAATATTATTGAATATAGCATTGTTGGAAATATCTTAATTTACAAACAGAGATCTCACAAATATGTATGCAACAACAAATATTGCACAAAGTATTGATAATTAATGGTTCTGTCAGATTATTGACTGTGCAGCTAAGGCAAAAACATCATAGAAATTTGAAATAATAGTCCCTGGTCAGTGCTAAGGTTGCCTGTCTCAGCTGTTGCTGGGATATAGAGAGCTGAGAAACTGTGGTATGTGAGTAAGAAGGTTGGAAACAGAAAAAATCAACCAGGAGTACAAGTTCTGAATCCTATCTGGAATCCACTTATTCGACTGATGGCCAAATCAAGATCAGCAGTGTTAACTACACACACAAAACAAAAACATCAAGCAAGCTGGTCGCACATGTAATGAAATCCGCATGACATTTTGAGTCCAGACATCTTAACGAAGAGGCAGAGAAACAGCAGAGAAGATCCCGCTACCCCTATGGGATGGCCTGCTCCTGCATCGGGCTTTATTTCAGGAGAGACAAGGAAGCAGTGTGGTGGTCACACACACCTGATGAACTGCCATTGCTGCCTCCAAAATCCTTGTGTGAAAGGACTTAAAATTCCACTCCTCTCATCAACAACACCTCTGCTGCATCCTCTAGATTTAAAGAGAGGGACCTTAAGACAAACACTAGTGTCCTTCTCGAAGCCAGTTCTGGAAACATTCAAGCGAAATTCTTGAAAAATCAATGATATTGGACTGGGCACTGTGAACTGATAGCTAAATGGTGTCTCCCCTACTGGGACAGCTCTGAACTGCCAGTGCTTGCCCAGATGCACACCAGGCTTTTAAAAATGGCTCGGGTGCAGGGGATGCCTATCTTTCGGTGGATATCTGCTGACTGGCAGTTTGTTCCAGGAACGGTGCTAAGTAAAATAGAGCTGAATTGGAGAAGGTGGACACCCTACATGGGGACTGGTAGTTTATTACGCAAGTCTGGCAAGATACAGTGAGAAATCTCACCAGACCACACAGCGAGAATCCCTCCAGAAAATTCATCACAACTTGCACTTAAGTGAAAGAAAAGCTTCAGCTGGGAGAACCATGAGTGGGTGTGGCAGCAGGTTCTTGCTCAGGGAAGAGTCTGGCAGTGAGACCACAGGCCGTTGCTAGGGCCACCATGTGGCAGTGGGACCACAGTGTGTTGCCAGGGAAGAGACTGGGTGTGGTGCCATAGGTCATTGTGAGGGAAACGGTCTCCAAGAACAGATTCCAAGATGGCGCCAACAGGGCTCGGCGGAGGAAGACAGCTTTGGCAGCGTTGGTAGGTGCCCAGAGCTGGATTCATGGTGATGAGAGTGAATCAGACGCAGAAACGGGGGTGGTGTTGGAGGGCCTGGCGCAGGACGCATGGTGATGGTGAGCCAGTGGTTAGCTCCAGGCCCAAGGCAGGAAGGAGGAGTCCACAAAGTGCTGTGGGAAGCTCTGATCATTGTGAGCTGTAACAAGATGGAAATGTGAGAGTGAACTCTTTTGCTTTATTTTTTGGCTTTACATTATGTGTCTTGCTTTATTTTCTGTGTGTCAAGATGGCACTGCACAGTGCCGACACTAAACAACACCTTTCACTATATGTGTAATACACGTGACAATAAATAAATCTAAATCTAACCTGATAGTTTCTTTTCAACTCTGTAAAGACCTAAATTTCATTATAGTTACAATGGAGGTGAGCTCCAATCCCAATCCATGTAGCTTCAATTATCTTTTATCAACAGCTTTGATTTCAACATTTTAAACCATGTATTCTCTCTGGAGTCTTTTTTCAAATGAATGAAAGCACACTAGAATGAAATCAGGTTGTTAACATTCTAACAATCCAGTTGATTCTTCTAGCAACCCATTTCCTGATCCCAAGCAGAGTTCTGTGACCACCGATAAACTCTTCATTCAATAAAACCTATGTAAGAGTCAATTTTCTTTCGTTCTTTAAGTAAAGAAAACTTTGTTTTAATGGGTACTTTTTGAACCAGCACCCTCTATAAGCTGGCAAAAATTATATACCTCAAATACAGGGAAGTTTATTGTAATATCTGTTCAATTATTATGGTTTATTGATTTATTTACCTCATGGCAAATATTCTTGTTCTTCAAATGAATGGCCACATAAAATATCAACAGTTGATTCAATTTCAAGGTAATTTCTCCTCAGATACTGCGATCTCTATGATGTCTGAGTAGCTGGTTGAGGGTGCGAGTGAGAAGGCTCTGTGTGAATAAGTTTTATTTAAGGCATTATTATTTAAGTGATTAATGCCATAAATAAAGTATAAAAGTGATATGCATACCACCTGCATTACGTTTCTATTACTTAGTGTGTGATTTTATATTGATTATGTGGACCTCTCGATTATCTGGAATATTTGATCAATCAGCACGCTCCTGATTCCATAGATGTCAGAAAGTAAAACGTTTACTGTACATAATTATGTTTGACAGCCTACAACAAAACAAGTCTATGGTTGGCTCTAGCCTAATGGGCTAGATGACCTTCTATAATGATAATAGTTAATAGTGTGATATTGTAACTTTCCAATGTATTTTTATTTAAAGATGAAAGAAAGCCTGATAATTCATGAGCTATGCAACCTGTTGGATTTATTAAACGACTTATTCACTTTTGAGAGAAGCACTCTAAAAAATGCTTCCTCATTATAAAGAAATTGATGGACCAGTTCCCACTATGTTTTTCAGTGTGTGTTAAATTAGTGAGGTTTTAAATAAATAAAAACAGAAAATTTTGGAATCACAGCAGGTCTGGCAGCATCGATGGAAACAGAAACAAAGAGTGGTAGATGTCGGAACAATCAGAACATTTAAAAAGTATCAAGGCAAACATTTGAAATGCTGTACCATACAAGACTATGGGCCAGTTGCTGGAAAATGACACCTATCCTCTCCTCTATCCCTCTTCTATCCGCCTCCCACTCTCTCCCTATTTATTTCAGAACCCCCTTCCCCTCCCCCTTTTCTGATGAAGGGTCTAGGCCCGAAACGTCAGCCTCTCTGCTCCTATGATGCTGCTTGGCCTGCTGTGTTCATCCAGCCCTGCACCTTGTTGTCTTAGAATTTACGGCTGGGTTAGGGCTAGCTAGGGATGTTTGAAGACCGGCATGGATTTGATGGGCCGATGGGCATATTTCAATGCTGTAGAACCTCTATGATTCCATGAGTAGGTTCACTAAATTGTTCCCTGGGTGTGGGGCTGTCCTATAATGACAGACTGAGTAAGCTGGCACTATTTTCTCTGAAGTTTGAAAGAATGAGCAGTGATCTCATTGAGACATTCAAGATCCTGAAGGGGCTTAAGAGAGTAGACACTGAGATCGTGTTTTCACTGGTTGGAGTATCTGAAACACAGAGTTACAGTCTTGGAATCGGTTCCCTCCCTGACTTCCTATCCTCACACACATCACTCATCAACATGCCCACTAACTGGGGAACATTCCCAAGCTTACTGAAACAATCTGTGCTGTTCCTCACTTACCCACCCCCCCCCCCCCCAAATAATGATCTGTTCAATCCATCTTCTACCTGCCGCCAATCTCAATGCCCCATATGGATCAACCTTCCTGAGTGAGATCTCCCAGCAGACAGCTTTTGGATCAAGGAATGGATAACACAGGGAGTCACTAACGAGTTCATTGTGACAAACATGACAGGTTGAATTGCAGGGTTTCACTTTCTACAATGACAGCCAGAGTACCTGTGCAACGACACCCCACCACTGGTGTCTCAGGACAAACCACCTGTGCCCTTGTCAGAGGGACATAGAAATTACCCACCTACGTCCGTGACACCACCCACGCCCTCCACCTCCTCCAAAACTTCTGATTCCCTGGCCCCCAACACCTCATCTTTACCATGGATGTCCAGTCCCTGTACACTTCCATTCCCCATACAGATGGCCTAAAGGCCCTCCGCTTCTTCCTGTCCCACAGGCCCTACCAGTCCCCCTCCACCGACACCCTTATCCGCTTAGCTGAACTCGTCCTCAACCTTAACAACTTCTCTTTCAATACCTCCCACTTCCTACATACAAAGGGGTGGCCATGGGTACCCACATGGGCCCAAGCTATGCCTGCCTCTTTGTGGGATATGTGGAACAATCCCTCTTCCAAAGCTACACTGGCCCTATCCCCCACCTCTTCCTCCGTTACATTGATGACTGTATCGGCGCCGCCTTGTGCTCCCACAAGGAACTCGAACAGTTCATCCACTTCACTAACACCTTCCACCCCAACCTTAAGTTCACCTGGACCATCTCTAATACCTCTCTCTCCTTCCTGGATCTCTCTGTTTCCATCTCTGGCAACCACCTGGAAACCAATATCCATTTCAAGCGCACCGACTCCCACAGCTACCTCGAATACACCTCCTCTCACCCACCTTCCTGCAAAAATGCTATCCCCTATTCCCAATTCCATCGCCTCCGCTGCATCTGCTCCCGAGATGAGGCATTCCACTCCCGGATATCCCAGATGTCCTCGTTTTTCAAGGACCGCAACTTCCCCTCCACAGTGGTCGACAACGCCCTCCACCGCAACTCTCACATTTCCCGCAACTCATCCCTCACACCCCCTCCCCACAATAACAACCAAAACAGAATCCCCCTCGTCCTCACGTACCACCCCACCAACCTCCGGATCCAACGCATCATCCTCCGACACTTCCACCATCTGCAATCCGATCCCACCACATAAGACATTTTTCCCTCCCCACCCTTACCTGCCTTCTGGAGGGACCACTCTCTCCGGGACTCCCTTGTCTGCTCCACACTCCCCACTAGCCCCACCACCCCCAGCACTTTACCCTGTAACCGCAGGAAGAGCTACACCTGCCCCTACACCTGCCCCCTCACCCCTATCCCAGGCCCCAAGAAAACCTTCCACTTCCATGTTCACCTGCACATCTGCTAATGTGGTATACTGTATCCACTGTTCCCAATGTGGCCTCCTCTACATCGGGGAAACCAAGCGGAGGCTTGGAGATGGCTTTGTGGAACACCTACACTCGGTTCGTGACAAACGACTGCACCTCCCAGTGGCGAACCACTTCAACTCCCCCTCCCACTCCTTGGACGACATGTCCATCCTGGGCCTCCTCCAGTGCCACAACGATGCCACCTGAAGGTTGCAGGAACAGCAACTCATATTCCGCAATGGAACCCTACAGCCCAATGGTATCAATGTGGATTTCACAAGCTTCAAAATCTCCCCTCCCCCGACCGCATCTCAAAACCAGCCCAGCCTGTCCCTGCTTCCCTACCCTGTTCTTCCTCTCACCTCTCCCCTCCTCCCACCTCAAGCCCCACCCCCATCTCCTACCTACTAACCTCATCCCACCCCTTGACCTGTCTGTCCTCCCTGGACTGACCAACCCCCACCCTATCTCCCCACTTACACTCACCTTTACTGGCTCCATCCCCACCTCCTTGACCTGTCCATCTCCTCTCCACCTATCTGCTCCTTTACCAATTTTCCATTCGCCTCCCCCCTCTCTATTTATTTCAGAATCCCCTTCCTCTCCCCCATTTCTGAAGAAGGGTCCAGACCCAAAACGTCAGCTTTCCTGCTCCTCTGATGCTTCTTGGCTTGCTGTGTTCATCCAGCTCTATACCTTGTTATCACACATTATTGAGGAGTGTCTCATCTGCAGACTAAAGAGGCACAGGTTATCACCTTAAACGCCACAAATCACTTGCCTTTGGGGATTTACACATGCTGAAGAAAGAGCTAAATCTAGTCTCCAGATAAGGGAAAGATTGCTTAAGATGAAGATGAGGAGCGATTACTTCAGTCAAACAATAGTGTACCTTTGAAATTTGCTAACCCACAGGATTGTGAATGCTCCATTGTCATTGAGGAGTTTGGGGAGTAGGCAGGGAAGTGGAGTTGAAATCATGGATCAGCCTTGACCATATTGAATGGTGGAGCAGACACGATGAGCTGCATGGTCTATGTTTGCTCCTATTTCCAGTTAGCTTGATGTAACTCAATCTGTAAGTATGACCTTGAGATTCCAATGATTTGGCTTTTTAGGACACCATCTTGTTTTTTTTTCCATTCTGTCCTCAGTCAGCTGCAGTGTTACAGTGAAGCCCAACATCAGCTGAGTGAATCAATAACTCATTAGGTACATCGACTTGTTGCAATGAGAAGCATTCAGTGTAATTTGTAATTATATATTTACATGCATCATTATATATAACATATATTTATATAGCTATATATAAAGATTATTATTGTATTGTATATAAAATGATTAATTTGAATATGTTAGACAAAGTCACATTAATTAGAAATTAGTCTAAATCCAAAGTCATTGATTTTATATATAAATATATATGTAGAAAGAGGCAAAAGGAGAAGAAACTAATCTTCCCACATATATAAATTATTCATAATGGACTATTTAGCAGTTTAATTAACCCTGTTTGGAAACCCTGAAACCAAATTAAAGTTTAAAAGCAGCATTAAATGAACTGCATAAATCAGCATTCTTTATATATCTCATTAACTTGAAATATATTAAGAACATGTTTTATTATTATTCTTTCTTTTATATCACGGAATTACACAGATTATTCTGAATTTTTACTTTCATTGCCAATATTTTCTTTCCCTTGAAATTTTGAAGGTTCCCTCCCTCATTGAACTGTTCTCCCCTGTGCTCAATCTGCTGTTATTTACAGCTGAGTTTGAATCATTAATATCAGCAGGTTTCTTTTCAGCCTTTTCATAAAAAGCAAAATACTGTGCTTGTTGGAAATACAAAACAACACAGAATGCTGGAAAAACTCAGCAGGCCTGGCAACATCTACAGAAAGAGAAACAGAGTTAATGTTTCAAGTCTGGTATGACTCTTCCCCTGAACCCATGTAAGCCAGGTCCCTTCAATGTGCATGTACCCCAATTCCTGCAGATTTCACTTGATAGCAACCAGGAGTATTCCCCTCCTGAACACATAAACGCTAAGGTTATCTTCCTCATGTGCAAAACCAGAAAGACAAATAGGATGCTCAGCACATCAGACAGAGCTGCAAAGATAGGACAAGAGTTCTCATCTCAGTTTAATGACCTTTCATTGGAACCGAGACCAGCCTTGGGATGAGCAGTTCTTAAAGGAGAGAGAAGGGGAATCAGGGAAGCATCAAAGGAATGTCTAAGATCAGGGGTGTTGTCTAAGGTAATGTTTCTGGGAGGGTCAATGTTGGGACTGAATTATGCTTCAACTAATCTGACAATATCTTACAGACAAGGATGGGAGAAAGCCAGAACGGCTTAAGATCTTGCAGAATGAAGTAATGTATCTAAAATTTCTTCACAGTCTTAGTAAGACCCAGAGACCATAAGAAATAGAATCAAGAATAGGCCATTTGGCCTCCTCAAGCCTGCTCAGCCATTAAATAAGATCATGGCTGATCTGACATTCCTCATTCGCACTTTCCTGCCAATTAACCATAAACCTTGATTCCCTGACTGATCAAGAATTTCGCTATCTCAGCTTCAAATATGCAGCAGAAAAAAGTCCCATAGTTCTCTACGGCAAAGTGTTCCAAAGACTCACAACCCTCTACAACAAAGAACAAAGAAAATTACAGCACAGGAACAGGCCCTTCGGCCCTCCAAGACCATGCCGGTCTAGATCCTCTATCTAAACCTGTGGCCTATTTTCCAAGGATCCGTATCCCTCTGCTCCCTGCCCACTCATGTATCTGTCTAGATACATCTTAAATGACGCTATTGTGCCCGCCTCTAACACATTTGCTGGCAACGCGTTCCAGGCACCCACCACCCTCTACATAAAGAACTTTCCACGCATATCTCCCTTAAACTTTTCTCCTCTCACCTTGAAATCGTGACCCCTAGTAATCGAGTCCCCCACTCTGGCAAAAAGCTTCTTGCTATCCACCCTATCTACACCTCTCATGATTTTGTAGATCTCAATCAGGTCCTCCCTCAACCTCCGTCTTTCTAATGTAAATAATCCTAATCTACTCAACCTCTCTTCATAGCTAGCGCTCTCCATACCACGCAACATCCTGGTGAACCTCCTGTGCACCCTCTCCAAAGCATCTACATCCTTTTGGTAATGTGGCGACCAGAACTGTACACAGTATTCCAAATGTGGTCGAACCAAAGTCCTGTACAACTGCAACATGACCTGCCAACTCTTGTACTCAATACCCCGTCCAATGAATGAAAGCATGCCGTATGCCTTCTTGACCACTCTATTGACCTGCATTGCCACCTTCCGGGTACAATGGACCTGAACACCCAGATCTCTCTGTGTATCAATTTTCCCCAGGGCTTTTCCATTTACCATATAGTTTGCTCTTGAATTGGATCTTCCAAAATGCATCACCTTTCATTTGCCTGGATTGAACTCCATCTGCCATTTCTCCACCCAACTCTCCAATCTATCTATATTCTGCTGCATTCTCCGACAGTCTTCTCTGAAAGAAGAAATTCCTCCTCATTTCAGTCTTAAATTGGTGCCCCTTTATTCTGAGACTATGCCGCCTGGTCTTCACCAGCTCTATGAATAATGATGCTGATCTAATTGATGTAAATTGTGCTTGATTGCAGTCATGCAAAAAAAAAGCAATATCATGTAAAAACAGTGTTATGCACTGTCCTTTCAAATTTTGGGCTCTGCATTTCTGGCTTCTATTTTAAAGTCAAAATGCTGCAAATGCTGAAAATCTTAAATTAAAACAGAAAATGCTGGAGAAACCCAGAGGGTCTGGTAGCATTTGTGGAGAGAGAAAAACAGTCAACATTTTGTATCTCTTCATCAGAACCTAGCAACTCCAGACTTAAAGCTTTGACTTTTTTTGACTGCACACAAGCTGCCACACCTGCTGAGTTTCTCCTGCACTTTCTGTGTTTATTTCCGGATTCTGAATTTCCAAACTGAGGACCCGCCCCTCTGAGACTCTTCCCAGCAAGCTTTCACACAGAGGAAACATCTCCAAGATTAATCCAGTGTACATCACTCAGCCTCCGGCGAGTCCTAGGTTCAGTCAGCTGAGGAAGAAACATACAAGTCAGCAGTTTTCACTGGGCAACTTGTTGAAAGCACAAGTGGCACATGTGAGTTTCACTGAATCAGGGAGGCAGAATTCAATCACAATGAATTGCATTTAAGTTATATGCAATTTGTCATAAAGCATTTCAACGATCTTCCTGCCACTAAAGACCATGCTCTTAGTCCTTTTACCTTCCCACCACTGATTTAATAGCTTACCAATTTCTTAACACAGGGGAGCTGAGGCACAATCTCCACATTTGCCCCCTCCCCATGGCCACTGTTATCATGCCCTTTTCTTTATTCATTTGTAGGTTGTGGGCGGTACTGGCAAGGCCAGCATTTATTACCTGTCTCTAATTCTGTCCCAGAAGCCAGTTAAAGATCAACCACATTGCTGCGGGTCTGGAGTCACCTGTAGGCCAGGCCAGGTAAAGACAGCACTTTCCTTCCCCGAAGGACATCAATGAACCAAATGGGTTTCATGAATTCATGGGCATCATTAGACTCTTAATTCCAGATATTTATCAAATTCAGATTCCACCATCTGCTATGGCGGGATTTGAACCCAGGTTCCCGAACATTACCTGGGTCTCTGGATTAACAGCCCAGCAATAAAACATTAGGCCATCAGTTCCCCCACCTCCACACCAGCAGGCTCTACAAAATCCAGTACATTCAGTGCTGTTACTTGAGACTGTGCTGAAATTCATTGGAACAGTGTAGGAGGGTTAAAAATCACCATTTAATAACTTTATAAAATCTTATGAAACGATCACTTTATTATTCTCCCTCACGCTTTGGTATACAGTCAACAAAGAGAAAAGGACAAAGAACAATATAACACAGGATCAGGCCCATCGACCCTCCAAGCCTGCACTGACACGCTTTGCCCTTCCTGTAAGTCTTCACTTACAGGATCAGTGTCCCTCTATTCCCTTCCTGTTCATGTATTCATCCAGCTTTTTCCTGAATGCTGCTATTGTGTCTGCTTCCACCACTTCCCCGGCAATTTGTTCCGTGCACTTACCACCCTCTGTGCGAAAAACTTGCCTCGCACACCTCTTTTAAACTGCATATTACCCCACACCTTGAACCTGTGTCCCGTAGTAATTGACACCTTCATGCTGGGAAAAAGCCTCATACTTTTGACTCTGTCCATGCCATTCATAAACTTATAGACTTCATTTGGGTTGCCCCTCAACCTCCTGCATTCCAGTGAAAACATCCCAGTCTAGCTAACCTTTCTTCATAGCTAAAATCCCCCATACCAGGCAACATCCTGGTAAACATTTTCTGTACCCTCTCCAAAGTGTCCACTCCTTTCTGGTAGTGTGGTAACCAGAACAGTACAAAATATTCCAAGTGTGGCCTAACTAAAGTTCTATAAAGCTGCAGCATAATTTACATTTCTTTATATTCAATGCTCCTTCCAATGAAGGCAAGCATGTCATAGGCCTTTTTTACTACCTTATCTACCTGCACTGCCACCTTCAGTGATCTGTGGATGCGTACACCCAGATCCCTCTGCGTATCACGTCAGTTCTCACGTCAACATGGTCAGACAAATAAAGGACAACAAAGACTGCTATCTCTGCCATGGACACATCTCAAGCACAATTAAAACATTGGTATTCCTGAGCAGGGGATGGCACTGGATCTTCATGAGCCAGATATGACCTGACTGAAGTTTAAACAGAATGTGGTGAGTCACAGCATGACTGACTGGCCTCCTGATATAAATAGGAAGGATTAAATTGGAGAGCTAGCCTGGGACAATGGACAATTGAAGAAACGATTGTTTTAATACTCCTAGCAATAAGGTGTATGCATGGACACCGGAGAGGGAAAACATTTCCGAGAGAAGAGAACATCCTGAGTTTGCCCAATGTCATGGTGTGGAGGTGCCAGTGTTGGACTGGGATGGGCAAGGTCAGAAATCACACGACACCAGGTCATGGACCAACAGGTTTATTTGAAAACACAAGCTTTCAGAGCATAGCCCCCCTTTCAGGTGAAGTGAGAAAGAAGCACACAGAATGAAGAATTTATTAGTAAACCAAACCCATCAGCTTGGCGAGCATGTCTACAACCTCATCCACAACCCGAGCTACAAATCTTCTCTTTAAACACCTATGGGCGCAACACCCTCAAACTGGCCCGCAGGTGGGAAACAAATGCCATCCGACTGAGCTCGACCTGCAAACAACTGTACTTCCTGCACGAATGCCTCAGAAAGCAGGTACTGCCACAAAGCTTCAGGTATAAGCCACTGGTCACCAATCCACAGGCATGGAGGACAGTGAACAGAACGGCCGCAGAGTGGTAAGGGTTATGATCAACGATGCCCACAACCACCTACACAAATACGAGTGGGAAATTGTGCACCAAAGAACTCCATACTCCAACGCAACTGACCAAGAATGGATATCCACATGGGAACAAGCCATCAGCATACAACAGCAAAAGACCAGAATAAAGAAAAGAATAGTCCTTCAAGAAAAACTATCCAAAATCACCCACATCAACGACATGGACAACACAGAAAACATGGATTGAAAACATCTCAGACCAACCACTCACGGACACTGAGAAAACTGTCCTTGTATGCGGACTGAATTATAACTACAGAGACACCAAAAACACTGACTTCCTGGCTGTGCTGGAATCAACACTAAAGAATAACAGACTCATGGAGGAAATACAAAAGACCACCAGACAAACGATACTCCCAACACTGAACAAAAAAGGAAAATACAATGCATTCAACACAGATGTAAAGAAAGCCCTGGAAAGACTCAAGAAATACAGGAGTTTTGTAATTTTACCAGTGGACAAAGGACACATGACAGTAATCCTCAATAGAGCCCAATACAATGAGAAAGCTACACACTACTAGCAGATACCGACACCTAACAACAGATGATGGTAGACCCAACACCAGTTAGGGAAACGGAGTACAATGACCCTGAGGAAATTACACAACTCAGGAGGCACCAGCAAGACAGACTACCAAAAATGAAGCCAGAGGGATCCAACACACCTGGATTCTACGGACTCCCCAAGGTACACAAACTGGGGCACCCCTCAGACCCACTGTCTCACTACCAGGTGCACCAACATATAGACTTGCCAAAGAACTGTAACAGAAATTGAAAGACTTAATGGAGAACACTACCCATTCCACCCACACATCCCAAGAATTCCTTCACATCATCAAGGACACCAGGATGGAAGAGGAGAAAATAATGATATCCTTTGACGTAACAACACTATTTACATCCATAGACATTGACCTAGCCAAAGAAGCAATTGCTGGACAAATCAAGTAGGCAGGCAACCCAGGACACCAACAACACCAATAAGGACACCACCATGAAACTACTGGTTCTGTGCCTCACAACCCACTTCACCTTCAACAACAGCATATATATGACAAATTAATGGAATACCAGTTGAATCCCCAACAACAGGATTGATTGCAGAAGCAGTATTGCAAAAGGATGGAACAGACATCACTCCCCACTATCCAACCCATACTCTGGGTCCAATATGTAGATGACACCATTGTGATTATTAAATGCCCAAGACTAGAAGAAACCTACCGACACATAAGCAACATCCTCACTGGGATAAAATTCACGAAAGGAGACAACAACAACCGACTACCCTTCTAGGACATATTGGTAGAACGCAAAAACAATGGGGGTCTCCAGACCAGTGTATGTAGAAAGACCACATATACAGACCAGATACTCAATTACACTAGCAATCACCCCAACACCCACAAACAGAGCTACATCAGGACACTATTTAAACGAGCCACAACACATTGCAGCAACATGGAACTACGCAAAGCAGAACAGGAACACCTATACGGAGTCTACAAAAGGCATAGATACCCAAAATGCACTCTCCGTTGTTACCTCCAAGGCAGACCTCTAAACTCGTCCCATCCTTGTACCTATTCAAATGTTTTTTTTAAATGTTGCTATTGTACCTGCCTCAAAAACTTTCCCTGGCAGCCCATTCCATATATGCATCACTTTCAGTGTGGAGAAGTTGCATCTCAGGTCCTCCTTCAAACTTTGCCTTCTCACCTTAAACCTATGCCCTCTAGTTTTCAATTCCCCATCCTGGGAGAAAGACGATATGCTTTCATCCTATCTATGCCCCTCATGACTTTATACACCTCAATAAGGTCACCTCTCATTCTCCTATGTTCCAAGGAATAAAGTCCTATCCCGGCCAACCTCTCCCTTTAACTCAAGCCGACTCGTCCTGGCAACATCTTTATAAATCTTCTTTGCACACTTTCCAGTTTAACTATGTCTTTCCTATAACAGGGCAACCAAAACTGTATACAATACTCCAAGTGCGGACTCACCAATGATTTATACAACTGTAACATAACGTCCCAAGTCCTAAACTCAATGCCTCAACTGATGAAGGCCAGCATGCTAACTGCCTTCTTCACCACCCTGTCCACCTGTGATGCTGCTTCTAATGAACTATGTACTTGTACTTCGAAGTCCCGCTGTTCCATAACACTCCCCAGGACCTTACAATTTACTGTAGAATTCCAACCTTGGTTTGAGTTTCCAAAGTGCAGCACTTCACACTTATCTGTATTGAATTGCATTTGCCGATCCTCAGCCCACTTCCCCATCTGATCAAGATCCCTCTGTAATTTTTGATAACCTTCTTTGCTTTCCCATTCACATCCAGATCATTTATGTAAATAACAAATAACAAAGGTCCCAGCACTGACCCCTGAGGCACACCACTAATCACAGGCCTCCAGTCTGAGGAACAACCTTCAACCATCACCTTCTGCTTCCTACCGTCGAGCCAATTTTGAATCCAATTAGCTAGCTCTCCCTGGATCCCATGCGACTTAACCTTCATGACTAGCGGGGCCTTGTCAAAGGCCTTACTAAAGTCCATATGGAAACATCGATTGCCCTACCCTCATCCATCCACTTGGTCACCTCTTTGAAAAAGTCTGAAAGGTTTGTCAGACATGGCTTCCTGCACACAAATCCACGCTGACTATCCCTAATCAGACATTGACTTTCGAAATGTTGGTTGATCCTGTCCCTCAGTATCTTCTCCAATAGCTTGTCTACTGCTGAATTCAGGCTCACTGGCCTGTAGTTCCCTGGCTTGTCTTTGTTACTTTTCTTAAATAATGGAACAACATTAACCACCCTCTAGTCTTCCAGAACTTCACCAGTGGCTAAAGCTGAAGCAAAAATCTCTGCAAGGGCCTCTGTGATTTCTTCCCTAGCCTCCCACAATGTCCAAGGATGGACTTGATCAGGTCTAGGGGATTTATCCATCTTAATGCAATCTAAGGTTGCAAACACCTCCTCTCTGGTAATACGTATGTGATCCAAAACATCCCCACTTGTTTCCCACATTTCCACAGTATCCATGATTCTCTCATACGTAAACACTGAGGAGAAATATTCATTAAAAATCTCCCCCATCTCCAGTGGGTCCACAAATAGACTGCCATGCTGGTCTTTAAGGGGACCTATTCCCTCCCTAGCCACCCTTTTACTCTTAATATAGCTATAGAACTTCTTGGGATTATCTTTAACCTTTTCTGCCAGATCCATCTCATATTCTCTTTTTGTTCTGATTTCCCTCTGAAGTGTGCTCCTTCACTTTTTATAGTCATCTAGGGATTCACTTGAGCCTGATAGCTTAAACCCAATGTATGTCTACTTTTTCCTGGACTCTTGATATCACATTTTTAAAAGCCTCCCATTTGCCAGTCATTCCTTTTCCTTTAAACAGACTCACCCAATTGACCTCTACTAGATCTTGCTTGACGGCCCCAAAATTGGCCATGCTCCAGTTTAGCACCTTTACCTGTGGACCTGTCCTATCTTTTACCACAACTATGTAAAAACTAAGAGAGTTAAGGTCACTGGCCCCAAAGTGCTCTCCAACTGACACTTTAGTCACTTGCCCAACCTTGTTTCCTAACAGGAGGTCTAGTGCTGCACCCTCCAGAGTAGGGCCCTCTCACATTGATTTAGGAAACTTTCTGGGACACGTTTGACAAATTCTACACTGTCCATGCCTTTTACACTCTGGGTGGCCCAGTCAATACAAGGGGTAATTAAAATCTCCAACCAGGACTACTCTATTATTCCTACAGGTACATGCACTCTCTCTACACATCTGCTCCTCTAGTACCTGCTGGTTATGTGGGGGTCTATAATACAGTCCCAGCAGAGTGACCATCCCCTTCTTGTTTCTAAGTTCTAACCATATGGCCCCATTTAATGACCTCTTAAGAATATCCTCTCGAAGCACTGTTGTTATGTCCTCCCTTATCAAAAGGGCAACTCCCCCTCCTCACTTACTTGTACTTCTGTCACACCTGTAGCTTCTGTATCCAGGAACACCGAGCTGCCAGTCCTGTCCTTCTCTCAGCCCTGTTTCTGTCATGGCTATAATACCCCAGTCCCCAGAGCCAATCCATGCTCTGAGCTCATCTGCCTCACCAGTCAGGCCTCGTGCGTTGAAATAAATGCACTTTAAACCAGAAGTCTGTTCCCTCCCTTTATTGTGCTCCTGGCTATCCTGAGTAGTAAACTTGCTCTCGATGGCTAATGTATTTTCCCCTGACTTCTTGATGGCCCTTCTCTTATTCAGAGCTCCCCCCACCCTCTGCCAAACTAGTTTAAACCCTCCCTGTAACACTAGCTAATCTCCCCATGAGGATATTGTACCCACTCTGGTTCAAGTGCAACCTGCCCCTCTTGTACAGGTCACTTCCACCCCAGAAGACATCCCAATGATCCAAAAACTGAAAACCCTGTCCCCACATTAGCTCCTCAGCCATGCATTCATCTGGCCTATCTTTCTATTTCTATCCTCATTGGCATGTGGCACTGGGAGTAATCAGGAGATCACTGTCCTTGAGGTCCTGCTTTTTAACTTTTTACGTAACTCCTTGTACTTGTTTCACAGGACCCCATCCCTTTGCCTACCTATGTCATTTGTAACGATGTGCACAATGACCTCTGGCTATTCAGAATGTTCTGTAACCACTCAGATACATCCTTGACCCTGGCACCCAGGAGGCAACACACCATCCTGGTATCTCTTCTGCGGCCACAGAATCTGTTGTTTGTCTCCCTCACAACTGAGTCTCCTATCAGTATCACTCTGTCTCACTGCACCCTTTTCTTCTGATCTTCAGTTCTTCGTCCAGACACATGGAACAGTCATGGGGACCAGATTTGCTGTCCAATATGCCAACATTTTCATGCATGGGTTCGAACAAGACTGGTTTGCTGTGCAGGACCACCTGCTGCACATCGGATACATTCATGACATTTTCTTCCTTTGGATTCATGATGAGGAATCACTGAAGCAACTACATAGTCACATCAACAAGTTTCATCCCACCATCAGACTTACCATGGACTACTCTTTAGAATCAGTCTCATTCTGGGACACATGCATCTCCATCAGGGACAGACACTTCAATACCTCACTCTACCGCAAGCCCACGGATAACCTCACAATGCCGCACTTCTCTAGCTTCCACTGTAAACATATTAAAACAGCCATTGCCCACAGACAAGCTCTACACACACACGGGATCTGTTCGGATGAGGAGAAATGCAACAGACACCTGAGGTGTTGAAGGACGCCCTCATGGGAACAGGATACGATGCTCAACTCATTGATCGCCACAGTGAAAAACCGTAATGACCTGCTCAAAAGACAGACACAGTTTACATCCAATAGTGTACCCTTTGTCATCCAGTACCTCCCAGGAGTGGAGAAACTACGCCATGTTCTTTGCAGCCTTCAACACATTATCGATGACAATGAACACCTCGCCAAGATCTTCCCCACATCTCCACTTCTCACTTCAAACAACCACCCAACCTTAAACTGACCAATGTTCACAGCAAATTACCCAGCCATCAGTCCAACATCGACCACAACACCACACAACCCTACCACAGCAACCTCTGCAAGACATGCCAGATCATTGACATGGACACTACCATCAGACGTGGGAACACCACCCACCACATACATGGCAAAAACTCATGTGACTTGGCTAATGTTGTCTATCTCGTACACTGCAGGCAAGGATGCCCCAAGGCATGGTATATTGGTGAAACCGTGTAGACGCTATGTCAATGGATGAATGGACACTGCACAACAATCATCAAACAGGGATGTTCCCTCCCAGTGGGGGAGCACTTCAGCAGCCAAGGCCATTCAGCCTCGGATCTTCGGGTGAATATCCTCCAAGGCAGACTTCGGGATACACAACGACACAGAGTCACTGAGCAGGGGCTGAGAGCTAAGTTCGGTCCCCATGAGGACGGCCTTGACTGGGATCTTGGGTTCATGTCGCATTACAGGTGACCCCACCGCACTATACACTCTCACACACACACACACACTCACTCTCACATACACACACCACACACACAGACACAGACACACACACACACACACACACCCTCACACTCACACACACACACCACACCACACACATACACACACACACACACTCACTCTCACATGCACACATACACACTCACTCTCACATACACACATAAACACACCACACACACACACAGCCTCACACTCTCACACACACACACACCACACACACACAGACACACACACACACACACGCACACACACACATACACAGACACACACACACACACCCTCACACTCACACACACACACCACACGACACACACTCACTCTCACATACACACTTACACACTCGCTCTCACATACACACATACACACACCACACACACACCCTCACACTCACACACACACACACATACACAGACACACACACACACACTCACAGACACACACACAGACACACGCACACA
>NC_063333.1:146315807-146365557 GCF_021869965.1 Rhincodon typus | reverse complement strand
GCACACACTCACAGACACACGCACACACACAGACATACACACACACACACGCGCACACACATGTACACACACACACACACACACACCCCCAAGTGAATCTGTGGGATAAATTTGTATTTGTAGATTTATTCTATTTTCTTCAAAAAGCACATGATTTATACATATTCAGTCAATGTGGCATTTTATAAATTCCTATTTTAGAAATAAAACCAGTCTGACTCCAAACCAAAACACAAACAGATTCTAAACAGGCCTCACACCTAACATACATTGTCTAACCTAAAATGCCACCTCTTCTTTACACTGATAAAACCTTTAGTTCCCTCAGGACAGTGACTTGAAAGAAATTCAGGGATTTACATATACATATTAATCAATTAAAACCTTCTAACCGATAAAAGATTGAACAGCATCTTAGTTTTGTTTAGTACATCCTCATCAGTTGTGTAACCCTTTGATCTTCTACTTATAAATTCAGCATTAAATGCTTCTTTGTCACTTCACCTGACAAAGGGGCAACGCTCCAAAAGCTTGTGTTTTCAAACAAACCTGTTGGACTATAACCTGGTGTCGTGTGATTTCTGATTGTGTCCAATGTTAGATCAGGAAGACTGAAGCTACATCCAACCGTCAGACAAAGTGATGAACCTTTCGATATTTTGATGAGGCAAAGCACAAAGAGAGAAGGTTGTAGTCTGCAAACAGACAAGGGGCTGTCGCCTCTAGCCATGGTGACAGACTTTACCAAACTTTCAACTGGTTGGCAGCTGAATGCCTGAACCATGCAATTAATGACCTCCTTCTGCCTGTGTTACAACATTAGCAGATAGACCTGTGGCTACACGGCATGCAAACCAATGTGGGGCCTCTAACAGGGAAGATACTGTCCGTGAGGTCTAGGCCCGAAACGTCAGCTTTCCTGCTCCTCTGATGCTGCTTGTCCTGCTGTGTTCATCCAGTTCTACACCTTGTTATCTAAAATACTGTCTGTACCTGATTGAAGGACCTGACATCAAGCTGTGGGTTAGGGGAGGGGAAGCCCAGTGAGTGTCACACCCCTGCTCTTGCTGCTGAGCCCATTACCCATTTCACACATCACCCCACCAAACTCCTCCCACCATGTGGCCTGAGGCACTCTTGATCCTCGGCCTCCAATATGTTCTGGAGGGTGCTAGTGAGTGAAGGTGTTACAGGCTTCTGACTTGCTTGTAACACCTAATGGACAGGGATTCCACTCCCCTGTTCTGGGATGTCTCATCGTCAGACTGTCATCGTATGTTTAAGAGACCTGCTCCGCTTAACATGCTTTCTTGAAGCACTTTGTTCAATGAGCAGTTTTGGTCCCCTTACTTCAGTAAAGATGTCATTTCATTGGAGTCAGTTCAGAGAACGTTCACCAGGATGATCCTCTGGATGGAGGGATTGCCTTACGAGCAAAGGTTAAACAGGTTGGGATTCTACCTACAGGAGTTCCGAAGAATGAGATATGGTCTCATTGAGAAATACAGGATTCTTAAGGGGCTTGACAGGATAAATGCTGAGAGGATGTTTCCCCTCATGGGAGAGTCTAGGACCAGACAGCACAGTTTCAGAAAAAAGGGGTCACCAATTTAAGACTGAGATGAGAATGAATTTTTCTCAGTGTGTCTTTGGAACTCCTTGCCACAGAGAGCTGTGGGGGCGGAGTCCTTGTATATATTTAAGGCTGAGATAGATTCTTGATCAGTCAGGGAATCAAGGGTAATGGCAAATAATCAGGTAACTGGGTGTGAAGGATGTTGACCATGATCCAATTGAATGGCAGAACAGGTTCCAGGGGATGAAAGGTCTCCTGCTGCTTTTTCTTATGGTCTTATGCTCTTAATGCTGTTCTTTTATAATCCATTCAATTAATATTAATGCAGATACTTTGAGCCTCAGAAACATTTATAACACAGAAGGAGGCCATTCAGCCCATCAAATCCATGCCAGTTAGCAATGATCTGACTAAACTAGTCCCACATTCCTGGTGGCTATGGCAATGTAAGTGAATATCTAATTAGTGCTTGAATTGTCCAAGAGTTTCTGACTCAAACACCCTTTCAGGCAGCGAGTTCCAAACTCCCACCACCCTCTGGGTTACAAGAATTCTCCTCAACTCACTTCTAAGCCTCCCTCCTCTTACGCCAATGGCCCCTGCTTATTGATATCTCTACTAATAGAGATGTCTTCCTGCCCACTCTATCTATGCTCCTCATCATTTTATGTGCATCTATCAGGTCCCTTTTCAATCTACGACACTTCAAGGAAAACAATCCCAATCCAATCTATCTAAACTTTCCTCATAGCTCAGATCCTCCAACCCAAGCAGCATCCTGATAAATCTCCTCTGCACCCTCTCTCATGTAATCTCATCCTTCCTATAATGTGCATGTCAAAACTACATGCATTAATCCAGTTGTTGTCTAATCAACATTTTACGCAGTTCTAGCATAACTTCCCAGCTTTTTCATTCTATGCCTCAATCAAGACAAGAATCCCATATCTCTTCTTAACTACCTGAGCTCCCTACCCTGCTGCGTTCAGGGATTTGTGGATATGCTAACCAAGGTGTCTCTGATTTTCAGTATTTTTCAGGGTCAGACCATTTATTGTATAACCCCTTGCCTTGTTAGCCCTTCCCAGGTACATTACTCACCTCACATCTTTCCAGCTTGAATTCCAGTTGTCACAGCTCTGTCCAACTGACCAGTCTATTGATATCCTCCTGCAGTTTAAAGCTATCCTCTTCACCATTTATCACCAGGCCAATTTTCCTGTTGTCTGTGACCTTCTCAGTCACACCCCTGACATTTACACCCAAATTATTAATGAACAGCAAGGCGTCAGCAAAGGGCCCTGCTGAAACTCACAGTCACAGTCACAGTCACAGTCACTTCCAGTCACAGAAACATCCCTCCACCATCACCCTGTACTTCCTGCTTCTCAGCCAATGTTGGATTCAGCGTGCCACTTTGTCTTGGATCCAATGGACTCTTACTTTTTTGATTGGTCTGCTGTGATGGACCATATCAAAAACATTCCTAACATTGCTGCCATGTAGATCACATCAAATGTGTTACCCTTATCAACTCAATCTGGTTTCCTCCTTAAAAAATTAAATCAAATTTGTTAAACATGACTGTTCCTTAACAAATCCATGCTAACCATTCCCAATTAAGCTCTGTCTCTCCAGGTGCAGATATCGTCTGTCCCTCAGAATTCTTTCAAATATTATTCCCACCAGTAAATTTAGACAGATTGACCCGTATCTTCCTTGTCTATCCCTCCCTCCCACCCTTTTTCTAATAATAGTACACTGTTAGCAGCCCTCCGGTCCTCTGGAACCTCACCTGTGATCAGAAAAGATGTAAAAATTACTTCCAGGACTCCTGAAATCACTTCTATTGCCTCCTTCAATAGCCTGCAACATCTACTCTGGACCTGTGAATATACCACTTATGAGAAATCCCCTTGTACCTCCTCTCTCTCTCTCTGTTAATTTTTTTCTTATATTTCACAGCCCTCCACCCTGATGTCTATACCAACATCATTTTTTTCCTTTGTGAAAATCAATGCAAAACTTCATTGAAAACTCAGCCCCAAATGGATTAACCATCTGGTCCCTGATGGGCCTTACTTGTTTCCTAGCTATTATTTTGCACTTAATACATATCCAAAACTCCTTTGAATTTTCCTTTATTCTACCAACCAATGCATTCTCATGTTTGACTCCTTAACTTCCCTTTTAAGTTCTCTCCAGCATTTTTTTATAACATCAAGAGACTCTACGATATTGAATCCTTGGTATCTGCCATAAAGTTCTCTTGTTCTTGTCTTAATCCTAAACTTTATGTCACTTGACATCCAGGCTATCTCGGTTTTGGTCCCACCACTTGTCTTTATGGAATGTATTTGCCCTGTACTCTCGCAATTTCCTCCTTGAATACCTCCCACTGTTCTGACACAGTTTTGTCTGCAAATAGCTACTGTCAATCCACTTTGGTTAAGTTTTCATCTCATCTGAACAAAATTAGTCTTTTGTTAGTTTTATAACTTTTATTGGTGGCCCTTCCTTATCTTTTCAACTATCTTAAATCTAACTGAATTATATGCCTGAGAAATATAATGTTTGTATATAATTGCTAGCTGTATTAAATATCTGTTGAATTCTTCAATATATTATATCCACACCCAGTTTCTTACATTGCAATGGATAATGCAAACATTGTCACAGCAGTAAAACAGCTTTTACTGGATTTGTATCTCGGGTTGTGGATGAGGTTGTTGACTTGCTCGCCGAGCTGGCTTGTTTTCGTTCAGACGTTTCTTCACCATGCTAGGTGATATCATCAGTGGAGCCTCCGATGAAGCGATGTTATTCTACTCTATGACAAACACTCCCAAGGATTAAAGACCCCATTCTCACAACATGCAGAACCAACATGGTTTACAAAATACTATGCAATGACTGACACAAACATTATATCAAACAGACAGGAAGGAAACTAGCCATCAGAATACATGAACATCAGTTAGCAGCAAAACAGTGCAATGAACTCTCCTTAATATCTGTACACTCAGACAATGAAGGCTATCAGTTTAACTGGGACAAGGTAACCATAGCAGCCCAAGCCAAACATAGATACACGCAGGAATTCCTAGAGGCATGGTTCTCAACCTGTAATGCAATCAACAAACATATAGAATTGGACCCATATACAAACCCAGACAGTACAAAACCAGAAATGACACTACTCACCATAACAGACCGGACAGTATAAATTCCAAATGGAGTAGAATAACATCGCTTCATCGGAGGCTCCACTGACAATGTCATCTAGCATGGAAACAAAATGTCTGAATGAAAACAAGCCAGCTCAGTGAGCAAGCCAACAGCCTGAGCCTGCTGGAGGTAAAATCACTGGCCCATCGCTGCTCAGGTGAAACATACTTAAGATCAATGGGGCTTGATCAGTGAAGAACAAAGGTCTCTCATCAGTACTCTACTTGGCAGGTCAGACCTTTACTGCCTCTGTACAATCTCCCAAACCCAACAAGATTTCTTTAGCACTATTATTTGTCATTGATACAGAATCCAGGTCCCACCACAGTGTAGAAATGTGGCGATGTACTGTGCACTAGGACTTTTGACGACGTGTGGAGATCTTTGTTGTCAAACACAGGGCTAGTGTAATTACTCGAAGATTGAGCTGGCATAGTTTGTTCTGGAGATGGATCTTCAGTGATGGCCTTTTGAGAGAGGTGGATGCTAAGATATGGGGAATGTTCAAAATATTCCAGAGTCTCCCCTTCAACAGATATTGGAGATAGAATACTTGGCTGACCAAGTGTGGATTTATCCGAGTTTTGTTTTGGCAACATTTAAGGACAGGCCAAGTGTATCTTGTCTACAGATTTGAAGAGATGAAGAGGGGCTTGGAATTCTGGTGCAGAGTGGACATTGGCATTGCATGCTGTGGATTAGATGAGTGGCCAGTTTAGCATGGCAAGAGGGTTAGAACGTAGAACATAGAACATAGACTAGCACAGCACAGCACAGGGCCTTCGGCCCACCATGTTGTGCCGACCTATTATCCTACTAAGATCAAAGGGTTGCTGAGGTTAAAGAGATTTACATTTCGATAGTATTCATATCAGACATCAGTTGATCTTTGTCCCTACCTCTGAGCTGGAAGACCTGGATTCAAGTATTACCTGTTCCAGAGGTGTGTCTGGTTGATTAAAAATCTGTCAGTTGATTCTTGCCATGAATAACCACTGCCAGGTAAATTTTGAATAGTCAGGGGAGTATCATACCAAGGCTTTGCTTGACACTCGTCTGATTTTGAAACCGTTTGTTTCAGGTCTCCCACTTATAGAGTCATAGAATCATACAGCACAGAAACACACACTTCGATCCATCCATTCCTGGCTGAACATAATCCCAAACTAACCTAGCCCAACCTGCCTGTTCATGGCCCATCCCTCCAAACCTTTTTGATTCACGCACTTATCCAAGTATCTTTTAAACATTATAATTGTACCCACATCCACCACTTCCTAGGAAGTTCATTCCACATATGAACACCCTCTGTGTAAAAATTTTGCCTCTCATGTCTTTTGTAAATCTTTCCCTCACCTTAAAAATGTGCCCCGACGTCTTGAAATCTAAGATCCTAGGGAAAAGACAACTACCATTAACTTGATCTATATCCTTCATTATTTTATAAACTTCTACAAGGTCGCCTCTCAATCTCCTACACTCCAGTGAAATAAGTCCCAGCCTATCCAGCCTTTCTTATAACTCAGACCTTCCATACCTGGAAACATCCTACTAAATCTCTTCTGAACCCTCTCTGGCTTAATAATATCCTTCCTATAACTTAGGAGAGTTTTCGCCATAACATCATTAAACAGTTGCATCATTTTTGTGAAATGTGAATACTTCAGCAATTAAAATTCAAGTCATATCTGTGTTATTCTTTAACATTCAGATGTTCCTTCATCCCAAGCGTTTTTACATTAGTTGGGACTTTGGAAAGCATATTTGATGTTTTCTCATGAATGGCTTTGAACAGAAATGTTTCATACATTTATAATGAAATAAAAGAGTCTTTCGGGAAAGAAGCATTAATCTTAACTAATTACCTTGGGAACCATTAACAGTCCAAAGGTTCATTTGACTTAATGTCCCATTAACTTTTCCTATGGGAAAATTGATTAACATATTTAAGACAAAATGCACTTTTGAATATCAACTGCAGCTGTAAAAGAGCATGTTAAAATAAATAATAACACTGGTGGAAGTTTATTTTAAGTGGAAGAATGTACATTTGTGGTAACTTACATCACTTAGAGAATGAAGTTGAGCATTTTTCATTTAACTATTTATTTATTTTTACAAGTGTCAGCAGCTTGTTGTGTTTTTATAAAGATTTACATTATGCTCTTTCTTGTGTTTTGCTGTGCATTTTATTGTATGTAGAATGGAAACATAGAAACATGGAAAATAGGTGCAGAAGTAGGCCATTCGGCCCTTTGACCCTATACCACCACTCAATATGATCAAGACTGATCCTGCAATCTCAGTATCCCACTCCCGTTTTCTCTCCATACTCCTTGGTCCCTTTAGCCACAAGGGCCACATCCAGTTCCCTCTTGAATATATCTAATGAACTGGCCGCAACGGCTTCCTGTGGGAGAGAATTCCACAGGTTCACAAATCTCTGAGTGAAGAAATTCTTCCTCATCTCAGTCCTGAATGGCTTACCACTTATCCTTAGACTATGACCCCTAGTTATGGAATTCCCCGATATTGGGAATTTTTCCCGCATCTAGCCTGTCCAGTCCCAGCAGGATTTTATTTGTTTCTACGAGAACTCCCCAACCATTCCCCCCACACCCATTCTTCTAACTTCCAGTGAATACAAGCCCAGTCCGTCCAGTATTTCTACATAAGTCAATTGCCCATTTGTGCACAGCATTGCATAGTTTTGGCCTTCCCTTACCTGAGGAGGGATGTAGTTATATTGGAGCTAGTTCAGAGGAGTCACGAGATTGATTCCAGAGATAAGGGATTTGATTTATAAAGAAAGCTTGAGGAGTTTAAGCCAATATTCTCCAGAGATCAGAAAAACGAGAAGAGTTCTAATAGGTGTATGTGAGATGCTAAAGGGGATTGACAAGGCAGACATATAAAGGATGTTTCCCTGTGTGGGACAATCTAGAATGAGAAGTCATAGGTTTAGGATAACGCGTGACAGATTTAAAACAGAAATGATGAGAAATTACGTCTCTCAAAAGGTCACGAACCTGTAGAATTCATCATCCCAGAGTAAGATTGATGCTAGGAAACTGAGCTAGACAGATTTTTAATGTGTAGAAAACTATTGATCTCAGTCTTGAACATACTCAATAATTGAGCCTCCACAGCCTCTGGGCCAGAGAATTCCAAAGATTCAGCATCCTCTGAGTGAAAAAAAAGATTCCACCTCATCTCAGTCTAAATGTCCAGCTGTTTTTTCTAAAGGACACAATTTTTTCCTCTTCAATTCTTTATTCAGCTTCTCCCGCAATTTACTATTGGACTGTTTCCATCATCCTTTGAGATAGTGTATTCAAGGTCTGAATCCTCTTTGTAAACATATTGTTATCATTTTTTTCGGTTCTTTTGTCAATCACCTTATATATATGCCTCCAGGTTATTGTGCAGTTGCTTGATCTATCAATTGGAGATAGTGTAGAAAAGGTGTGTGCAAATTATTCTCACACCTATTTGAAGAGGGTCCCAATTCTGATCACAGAGGAGCCTAGTGCTATTATTATGTCAGGATCCATCAATGATTGACAAAGGCAATCAGGTATGTCTTCAATATCAGCTTCATCATTTAAGGTGACCCCATGAATAAGGCAATACATTTCATATCATTCCGTTCTATTACACTCTCCATAAAGACCTGGGTCCATGAGACAGAGGAGCAGAAATAGGCCATTCAACCCAATGAGGCTGCTCTGCTGTTCGATAAGATCATGGCTGATTTGATAATCTTCAATTCCACTTTTCTGCCATTTCCCCATAACCTTTGTTTCCCTAACTCATTAAAACTCTGTCCATCTCAGCCTTGAAAGTACTTAACCCAGCCTCAAAAGCCTTCTGTAAAAATTACCCCACAGATCCACTACCTGCTGAGAAACAAAAACCTCTTCATCGTTGCCTTGTGTATAGTTAAGGCTGAGAAAAATAGATTCTTGATCAACTGGGGAATCAAGGGTTATAGGAGAGTGGACGTGAGGAATATCAAATCAGCCATGATCCTATTGAATGTTGGAGCAGGCTCAAGAGGCTAAATGACCTACTCCTGTTCCTATTTTGTGTGTCCTTATTGCCTTATTCTGAGTTTATGCCCTCTGGTCATGGATTCTCCCACGTGGAAAAACAACCTTTCCACATCTACCCTGTCAAGACCCCTAACAATCTTGTTCATTTCAATAAGGGCACCCCTCATTCTTCTGCATTCCAATAATAACAAGTCCAAACTGCTCAAGCTCTCCTCATAAGACAGTCCCTGCATATGTGGTAGCAGCCTAGTGAATCTGTCTGCAATGCCAGTATGTTCCTTAGATAGGGGACTCAACATTGTTCACAGTATTCCAGCTGATATCTTGACTAGTGCCTTGCATAGTTTAAGCAAGACCTCCCTATTTTTACACTCCATTCCCATTGAAATAAAGGCCAATGCTCTATTTGCCTTCTCTGTTACCTGTTCAACCTGGGTGAGATCATCTTCTTTCACCCTGAGAGTAGCATCTCCTCTGAAAGAAGGTGCATCCTTTAGCACCAAACTGAGGTGTCAGCCTGCAGATGGTGCTGAGGTCCCTGAGGGGAGAGACTCAAATCCTACCCTTCAGCCTCAGAGCCGAGTGTACTAGTATGGAGACTCAATAATGACCCATGTTTATGTTTAAGGCGATAGGCTACTAAAGCAATAAAAAAAGGCTCTGCCTTCTCTTTTTAGTGAATTGGCAATTATTTTAGATTTCTTGGTATAACAGACCATCTTCTTAAATGAAGTCCATCATTTATCCAGTGTTTACTCTGGCAGACGTTTAACACAGATTTTCATGAAAACGGCTGTTCTTTCTCTCAATGTTCGGCAGATGGTATGAGAATCAAAAGATTCCCTTGCTGCAAATGCCATCTGACACACTTAGGCACAACCACCTGTTAAATTATGCAAAAATTCACATCATATTTGGAAAGCATTCAAATTCCACCTCCCCTAATCTCTATTGGCCTCATGGACTGCAATCCAGTTTGCGATTTTTAATGAGGAAAATTTTATTTTGATTTGGGTTGATATCAGTGTCTAAAATTTACCCAAAATCTGTCCCAAATATCAGTTCTACAAAAGACCAACTACGTAATATGGAATTAGAATAATTCTTTCCTTTATGTTTATGAAGGTTTCGTGAAAATAATTACAGCTTCAGTAGAAATATCTCTACTTATATTAACAGCATCACATTTGACCTTTAAACCAATAAGAGCTGCACATCTGTTCTCCTGATGATAATATGACACATTCCTTTTTACGTAGACAGTGTGGTGAAACTAAGCCTACACAGGACATTGACCTGTGAGAAGAGATTGAGCAAACTGGATCTATATTCATGGAGTTCAGAAGAATGAAGAGTGAAATTATAACATTGTTAAGGGGCGGGACACATTAAATGCTGTGAAAATGTTTTGCGGACTAGGTAACCTAGATCAAGGGATCACAGTCCCAGAATAACATACAAACCTATGAACAAGGAACAAGAGTAGGCCATTCAGCCCTTTGAGCCTATTCTGTCATTCAATAAGATCATGGCTGATCTGATTTTAACCTCAGTTCTTGTTTGCCCCTGACAATCTTTTATCCCCTTGGCATCAAGAATCTATCTACATCTGCCTTAAAAATATTTAAAGATTTTGCATCCACTACCTTTTGAGGAAGGAAAATTCAAAAACTTTCTTTTAAAAAAAAGGGTTTCCTTGTCTCTATCTCAAATGGGTTACCCCATATTTTTAATCTATGACCCCTAGTTCAAGATTCTCTCACAAGAGGAAACATCCTTTTGACATCCATCCAGTCAAGTCCCCTCAGGATCTTAGATGTTTCAATTAAGTGACCTTTGATTCTTCAAAACTCCAGAGGATTCAGACCTAGCCTGCCTCGCCTTTCTTCATAGAGTCATAGAGTTCTACAGCACGGAAACAGACCTTTTGGTCCAAACAGCCCATGCCAAACAAAATCCCAAACTAAACTACTCCCACCTGCCTTCTCCTGGCCCATATCTTTCCAAACCTTTCCTATTCATGTACCTTTCTACATTTTTAATTTAAGCTGTAACTGTGCACGCATCTATTACTTCTTTAGAAAGTTCATTCCCCACGCAAAACCACCCTCTCTGTAAAACGTTGCCCCTCATGTACTTTTTACTCATGGGTCATGACTCTCTGCAGTCACTTTAAAAATGTGCCCCTAGTCTTTAAATCCTCCATCCTAAGGAAAATAAACCCTATCTATACCCCTCATTACTTTATAAACCTCTATAAGGTCACCTTTCAAGCTCCTGTGCTCCAGTGAAAAATTTCCAGCCTATCCAGCCTTAAGGTAATCTGCTCATCCAGGTATTAGTGTAGTAAACTTTTTATAGGGTAAAAAAATAAAGTTTTGGCCATTTGCAAATGAGATGAGAATAAATATCTGCACTGAAAAAGTTTGTGAACCTTTGGGATTCTCTAGCCCACAGTAAGATGGATATGGGCATAATCGAGATAGGGATTGATGAATATTTAACTCTTGAAGAAATGAAGGGTTAGGGTGATAGTATGGGAAGATGGAGCTAAACTAAAAGATCTTGTTGAATGATGGATCAGCCAACTCCAACTTTGAAGCACTCTTAGGTTCATATACCTTGTTCTAAACCTGTCCAGTTACGCACAATTTTTCATCTCCACATTTTCTGGCTGTGAAATGAAAAAAAAAATGCTCTTTTGTATCACCAACACTTTATCCGCAAGCTTTCCTTTTTCAATTTTATAAAAAATAACTTGATATATCTTACCGATATTAGATTATGGCTGACACAAGCTGGGGATCTGACATATTGGTTATCAATCTGCATTAATTTTACATGATTGACTTTTTCCAACATCACATAAACCTATCCAAATGTGATAGAATCATCAGTGACCTTTACACCTGATTTTCTCACCTCATATACACAGCTGAGACACCGAGTGAAGTGCAATGTTTGCATACAATCAGGTTTAACATTTTCAAAATGCAATAAGACTTTGTGCTTTTAGAAATGATATGAAAGCAAATGTTTCTTTCTAAAATCCAAGGTTTCTGTTTATTTCCCTTGCAGATTTCTAAGCAATGAGTACAACCACCATTGTGGATGGGCATATTTTGTTTCTGTCTTTATGCTCTAGCCCTATAATTACAGACTATGATTTTGAACTGGCACTTTACTCCTTAACAATACCTTAGATGTTTCGGCTTCAGATTAGTATTTACCCTTTGAGCAACTAATAATTAGGTCTGAAAGTACAACATATTTGGATTCAACTTAATGAGCTTAACTAATTTAATAGCATTTCTACCTATGTTTTCTCACTCAGATATGTATTGTTCTTTTCATTTCTTGATTAATTTTAAATACTATGTGCTGCGGAGATTACCTGTTCAACAGCAAATGTTGTTCAATTAAGACACATAGTCTGCCTCTCACTTACCCTCTCTCTAAAACATCACCACATTGAACAATTAGCGTGCTGTTTCCGATGTTTTTAACAATCAGTAACACAACTCTGTTTCAGAGAACAGTTAATAGTCAACAGTAGTGTTACAGGACTGCAGATAAACACAGGTAAGGAGAGCTAGTTTTTGTCACCACTGGATAATAGTGAACCAGTTGTTCTCTTACTCTCATAACAAACCATTGTTTTATTTTATAGATAGTTTTTTTTATTAAGAAAGATCCAATTCTTAGCTTAACATTGTAAGATTTGAAGTCATGATATTTTGACCATTAATCCATTAGTATGAAAATTTAATACCATCCCCATTGATTTTGGAGGTCTAGTACAATTGATCTATATTTGGGAATTATTCCCAGAGTACAATAGCATGATGAGAGATTTCTCATTATCTAGCAGAAACAAAACTCTCAATAATTGGGTGTGTACCCACATCGAAAAGTCCTAGTGCAGTTTCATAGGGTGTAAATTGAGCAGCATGAGTTAAGTCATACTCAAAAGTGTGAAAATAATCTTTTCTCTCTGCTGCATAATTTGGAAATGTATTTGCTTTACCAGGCATGAGGTAACACATCAAAGTTAATCACATTAGGTACATTGTGTACAACGGTTGAAAATCTCAAATCACTGGATTATGTACAGAAAATGATTAAGGTATTGCATAGATGATTTAGAGTTGGAGAGCAAGTGTAGTGTGTCAAAGTTTACAGATGACACTAAAATGAGTAGTAGAGCTAAGTTTGTAGAACTAAAGACCGTAGCCATGAGAGGAAATTGTAATCATTCAAATTCCCTTTATATTGCAGCAATGTTTGTGTTTTTACAAAGTTGTATCACATTGTGAAAGATGTACTGGATGACACTTCTTGATAAACAGTTCAGCAGTGGTTGATTTTGTGACTGCTATTTGCTTGAAGTTACAAGGGTGGATCTTATAATGTTTTGCACTGGGAACTCAATTCAGGGACTGAAACATGGAGACTAACACAATGTATCAGATTTTTGTGTACTGTGTGCCCATGGTAGAGTAGGACCCTAGGATCATTTTGCTCATACACTTGATATACTTTTCTGCAATGTGAAGTTCTAAGACAGGTACAGAAGTTCAACAGTATCAAGCTTTCCTTTTGCCAAAACCTGTTTGAATTACATCTGTGCATTTTTCTTTCAGCTGCACAGCACAGCTGAAGTGGGTTGTACAGACCTGCCTTGAGTTGAATTCTCAAAGTAGAACATGTTCCAATTAATGGTCTCAGCTCTCATCCCAAGTCTGGATCAGCAAGCTGCAATATTCGCTGTTGTGTTAGGAAATGTTCAGCCCATAAATATTGCATTGTTTCCATTTAACCAAATGGCTCTGATTAGTTCTTTAATTAGTAACTCAGGAGCTGGGTAAATCTCTGATATACCATCTTGGACTGTCTCCCAGTCAACTCTACATAATGGGTCAGTCCTAATTAACATTTATTCCTCAACAAACATCACTTAGCAGATTAGTAAAAACACAATACTGTGCAATCTGGACAAAAATAACATTGAGATGACCTTGGAAATGAGAAGATAAGATGTAGTGTTGTATCATCGATAGCCACAGGTGAGGTGCCAGAAGACTGGAGATTGGCTAACGTAGTGCCACTCCTTAAGAAAGGTGGTAAGGAAAAGGCAATGGAAATATAGAGCAGTGAGTCTAACATCAGTGGTGGGTAAATTGTTGGAAAGAATCCTGAGGGACAGGAATTACATGTATTTGGAAAGGCAAGGGCTGATTAGGGATAGTCAACATGTTTTTGTGCATGGGAAATCATGTGTTACTACCTTAATTGAGTTTTAAGAAAAAGTAACAAACAGGATTGATGAGGGCGGAGTGGTGGATGTGATCTATATGGACTTCAGTCAGGTATTCGACAAGGTTCCTCATGGTAGACTGGTTGGCAAGGTTAGATCACATGGAATACAGGGAGAATGGATACAGTAATAGCTTGAAGGTAGAAGGCGATGGAGGGTTATTTTTCAGACAGGGAGTCTGTGACCAGCGATGTGCCACAAGGATTGGTGCTGGGTCCATTGCTTTTCATCATTTGTATAAATGATTTGGACATGAACATAGGAGGGATGGTTAGTAAATTTGTAGATGACACTAAAATTGGAGGCGTTGTGGACAGCAAAGAAGGTTACCTCAGTATACAATGGGATCTTGATCAGATGGGCCAATGCGCTGGGGAGCGGCAAATAGAGTAATTTAGATAAATGTGAGGTGCTGCATTTTGGAAAGGTAAATCAGGGCAGGACTTATACACCTAATGGTAAGGTCCTGGGGAGTTTTGCTGCACAAAGAGACCTTGAAGTGCAGTTTCATGATTCCTTGAAAGTGGAATCGCACTAATAATGAAGAGGGTGTTTGTTATGCTTGCCTTTATTGTTCAGTGCATTGAGTATAGGAGTTGGGAGGTCATGTTGTGGTTGTACAGGACATTGGTGAGGCCACTTTTGGAATACTGCATGCAATTCTGGTCTCCCTGCTATAAGAAGGATGTTGTGAAATTTGAAAGGTTCAGAAAAGATTTACGAGGATGTTGCCAGGGTTGGAGGGTTTGAGTTATGGGGAGAGGCTGAATAGGTTGGGACTATTTTCCCTGGAGTGTCGGAGGTTGAGGGGTAACCTTATAGACATTTATAAAGTCATGAGGAGCATAGATAGGGTGAATAGCCAAGGTGTTTATCCCATGTTGGGGGAGTCCAAAGCTAGAGGGCACAGGTTTAACGTGAGGGGGGAGAAATTTAAAAGGGACCTAAGAGGCAACTTTTTCACGCAGAGGGTGGTACATGTATAGGATGAGCTGCCCAGAAGAAGTGGTGGAGGTTGGTACCATTACATTTAAAATGAATCTGGATGGGTACATTAACAGCAAGGCTTCAGAGGGATATGAGCCAAATGCTGGCAAATGAGACTAGATTAATTTAGGCTATCTGGTCGGCATGGACAAGTTGGACCAAAGGGTCTGTTTCCGTGATGTACATCTCTATGACTCTATAACTCCAAATATTTTTTTAGAGATAGTGAAATAAGTGAAATAACATAGGTTTAAGATAGATTCTGAAATATCATAAACAAAGCTTATTTCAAAAATATGTGAATACATTTTTTTCATTATGGTGAAATTTGACATGTCCAACAATATCAAATTTTCTTCTCAGGGCAATTGAGACTGTTCATAAGTAATTACCAACTTAGAAACTTGCTAAAAAATATTACGCCTCATTGCAAGATGTAACTTTTTAAAGTTGATTTGCAATGAGATTGTTAGTGTAAAATGACAATTTTTCTTCAGTTCAGTGATTTCTAATTGATTACATTCTGGGATTTCAGAGGGAAACATCTCAATATCTTCTGTAGAGAAGGACAGATACACAGAATGTAACTCCTTGATTTCCAATGAATAACTGCACATGTGTGAACTTTGGAGGTCACTCAACTTCACAGGAGGAACAGTGGTAATTGCTGATGTTTTCACTATCATTACTATCCTGAAATACAAACTATTTGAATGATTGAGTTAGCATGGCAATGCACAAAATAACTTTAATGACTATGCGGCTGTTTTCGTACATTCAATTTTGTATCACTAACACTTTATCACCAGTATATGCCATTTGCAATTTTATTGGATTTTCCAGGGGTAACACAGTGGTTCTATGGCTTGCACTGCTGCCTCACAGCACCAGAGACCCGCACTCAATTCCACCCTCTGGCAACTATCTGTGTGGATTTGTATGTTCTCTGCGTGGATTTCCTTCCACAGCCCAAAGATATGCAGGTTAGGGTGGATTGGCCATGCTAAGTTGACTGTAGTGTTCAGGAATGTGCAGTCTAAGTGGACTAGCCATAGAAAATGCAGGGTTATAGGGATAAGATGGGGTGGTGGGTCTGGATGGAATGCAGCTCGGAGGGATGGTGCAGGCTATATGGGCTGAATGGCCTCTTTTTGCACTGTGTGGCTTCTATGCTTTTACTCAAAGTTTGAAAATTATCCTGAAAATTATTCGGAGCCATGTTTGGGAACTTTTTTCTTCCCTTGGAGAGATAGTCTTGTTTCCTCTGACTTCAGAAATGAATAGTTAATTCTGGATGCTAGAATTATTACATATTGTGATGTTGTGCACTATCACACCTGTGTCTTTTTCTTGATTTAAAAAAATTGCTGTTAATGCATTGAATGTAGTCTCAGTGAAATTTCTTAAGACCAATGTGATGCTTTTATCCTGTTGCTGATGAAGTGTAGTATCAGCAGCCGTGTTTTTACTGTGTATTTGGCCTGTAAAGTCGCATTGTAAGTGTCCCTTATCAACCAGAGTGAATAAACTGTCATCAGGACTATTCTCCAAAGAGCATAAATCACTGAACAATTAGAATTTAGTCTGAGTTAACTACATTAAGTATGTCCCATGAGGTCTCTTGTAGTTCTTCACTATATGTGGTTCCACTGACTGAAAGGTCACTTTAATTACAGCATCTCTGATAGAGTCATTGAGGATGTCAATCACAGGAGATGAGTGATGCTTTCAGTGTTGTAGGGTATAGTGGTAAGGGCTAATTTTTCAAAGAAACAAACCTGGTATGAGCAAGGAGACAGTCAAATGAGTCAAATAAAATTTCTGCCACTAGGCGCGCTCTAAGACTGTGCTGAATCTGAATCCTGCCTCTTAATAACATTGCTGCTAAGGGTCAGAATATTAAAAAAAAATCAAAAGACAGATAAAACAATGGAATTAAAGTTTTATTAGCATAATGAGAACAGGTTTGCAGGAATTGCTTCTCGAGATATCATCTTGCTTAGTGGGAGCATGGACGAGAGAGTTGGGAAGAGATTTTGGTTTTGGCTGTTTGGAATGAAGGTTCACTTTGGAAGTCTCTTTTCATAACAAAGTATTTTTGTTCCCCTAAGATCTTCTGCCTTCCCTTTCTTTCTTTGCAGAAAGGTTATAATTCATATAGGGAAAAGGTTATACACCTGCTTGTGGTTTATGTCAGGGTAACACAATACATATATATCAGTTTCTTTGGAAGCTTACCTCAACACTTGTTTGTTAACCTGGGGTTAACCTTTGTTAATGGGGAGATGATGGCCTAGTGATATTATTTCTGCACTGTTAATCCAGAGACCCAGATAACATTCTGGAGACCTGGGTTGGAATCCTGCCGTGACAGATGGTGGAATTTGAATTCAATAAATATCTGGAATTAAGAATCTAATGATGACTGTGAATCCATTGTCGATTGTCGGAAAAACCCATCTGGTTCACTAATGCCCTTTAGGGAAGGAAACTGCCATCCTTACCTGGTCTGGCCTACATGTGACTCCAGGCCCACAGTAATGTGTTTGACTCTTAACTGCCCTCTGGGCAATTAGGGATGAGCAATAAATGCTGCCTAGCCAGCGAAGCCCTCATCCCGTAAATGAATAAAGAAAGAAATGCAGCATGTTTTATAAGGATGTAAAGCTCAGAAAAGGTTAATGTTGAGGTCTACTCTAAGCGCCACTCATGATTATGTCAGTTAGGTTTTGTGGGACAACAGCTTAGAACTTTGAAGGAGTAAGACTCATTATCTGAGTCCTTCTCAGGCTTTGTAACAATGTCTATCACATCAGTTTAACATGGACTGAGTTGCCATTAAGGAGTCAACTATATGTTGCTTTATACAAGTGCCTCTTCTTGTTAGATCACTACCTGGATTTTCTGTAACGCACTAAATCAATTGGACCCTGTAGGTCCCTACCAGGGAAGAGAATAATGGCAACAAATTTACCAGAAAGCTCACAAACTGTGCTGACCCATGGTAAGGATTCATCTCTCAAGAGGAATTAATATCAGGGAACTCAACCATTAAGAAACTCCTTCTGACCCCCATAGCCTTGACCAAGATTTTAGTTGTTGGCCCAGCTTTGTGTGGTTGGAAGTCAAGTTTGGTTTGACACTGTACGTGATGTGAATCACCTTGCAGTGTTTTCCATTGGTTTGGAGTTATTTCTAACAGTAACACTTTAAAATAGGAATAGAATAGGAAACTATGACAATGAATATGACTTTGCTCATTTTGCTAAATGAGGGCTTTGGCTGTGCTGGACAGGTTTCAACTTCAGTACCAATTAAATACGTTTTGTCTTTTCCACACCTTTTTTTTCTATTCATTACCCAGACTATTACGTATGGGGCGTAATTTCAAAGTTTGTGAATGACACAAAACTTAAAAGGATGCGAACTATGAGGAGGGTCATGTGAAACTTCAAATGGATGCTGACATCTTGCAGAACGGGCAGTGGAATGTTGGCAGATGAGAAATACAAAGTGATTCCTTTTGATCGGAAGAACATAGAGAGATGAAGAGATTCAGGAGGAAATGACCTGGGTGTATCTATGCATACATGAACAGAAATTGCTGGAGAAACACAGCAGGCCTCACAGCATCTGTGGATAGAAAGCAGAGTTAATGTTTCAAATCCAGAGACCCTACTTCAGAACTGACTGTCACTAGACTGGAAACACTAGCTCTGTTTCCCTTTCCAGATACTGAGTTTCTCCAGAAGCTTCTGTTTTTCTTTCAGACTTCTAGCATCCACATTTCTTTTGTTTTTGCTTTTATGTGTCTGTGCATAAGTCATTGAAGGTGGCAGAACAGTTTGAGAGAGTGCTTTTAAACTGTAAAACAGCCTAGGCCTCATTAATAGGGCCATGCAGCAAAAAGGTTACACTGAAATTGTAAAAGGTTTCAGTCTCAGGTGGAGTATTGAGTATTTTCCTGGGTACCTCACTTCAGGAAGATGTGATGGCATCAGAGAGAGTGCAGAAAAGGATCATGAGAATGGTTTGAGGAATGAGGGACATCAGTTATGAAGAAAGACGGGAGACAATAGGACTGTTTTCTTTGGAGAAGGGAAGAATGAGACTTGATTTGTAAAAGGTATTCAACACCATGAGGATTTTAGCCATAGTTTTTCGGGGGAAAAATCCAATTGTGAAAAGATTGGGAGTGAGTGGGCACAGATTTAAGATGATTGATAAAAGAAGCAAAAGTGATGCAAGGAAAAGATCCTTTTCACGCAGTAAGTGGTTAGGTTCTGGATGACAATGTTTGAGAATGTGGGAGAGGTTAGTTCGCCTGAAGCATTCGAAAGGTGATTAGACCATTATGAGAAAAGGAACACGTGCTGTGTAATGGAGAGAAGATGGGACAATGGCACTAAGCCAATCGTTCATTCAGAGAGTTAGTGAAGGCACAATGGGCTGAATGGCCTCCTCCTGCACCATAGCAATTCTCAATTCCATTTGAACTTTTACAGAAAGTGATTGGCTGAGAGTAGGTCACTCTGTCCAAGTATGGAAGTCTCCAGTGAACTGAATAGTTAATTTACTTATTGTGCATCTGTGACGGCAAATCTCAGTCCATCATTTTTTTACAGCTTGTCACCTCTTATAGATTAATGCAAGGGGTGGTGATGGAAAAAACAACATTCTTTCCAGATGCTCAGCACTGTTATATGCTGAAGCAGTGATTGAGAGAGTTCTTTCAAAAAGAGTCCCCTGCTGTCTTCCTGTGCCCACACGCTTTTCCTGGAGTTTCTTCACACTGCTCTGCATTTTAATTTCTGACAACGTTGCTTTCAGACTTGGCTCATACTGTCAAACTGCTGCATGAACTGGTCAAACCTTAGGCATTCGCAGTAAACTAGAGCTTATTGCATTGCGTTGGAAACATATGATCGTGTCAGGTAGCAACTCTGCCCATGTCAGTGCCTTTGACCAGAATCTGTTACTTTGGGGCTTGATGCAATATTGCGAATTTTGTACACTCCCCAGCATTGAGTTAGGCAGTTCAATGTGTACTCTTTGCCAATGCCTGCTATTGCGCAATTTACCTGTTTTTCCACAGATCCATCATTAGTTGGGAAAATGCTAGAGTCCATTAAAAAAGATTAATAGCTGACAACTTGGGAAACACTGGCAGGATTGAGCAGAATCAGCATATAAAAGGGAAATGAAGCTTGAGAAATGTATTAGAATTCATCAGGGATGTAACTGGCAGAGTTAATGGGAGGGGTGGGTGCAAATGGTTGTGGTTTGTTTGGACTTCCAGAAAGTTTTCAATAAAGTCTCACTTAAGAGCTGAATGTATAAAATTAAAGCACATGGGATTGAGAATGGTGTATTAACATGGATAAAAAACTGGTAGGCAGACTGGAAACAAAGGGTAGGAATAACAGTGTGTTGCCTAAATGACAGACAATGACTAGCAGGAATCAGTGCCTGGCTCCCAGCTATTCACAATATGTATTAATGATTTAGATGAAGGAACTAAATGGTAATATCTCCAAATTTGCCAATGACACAAAGGCTGAGTGGGATGGTTATCTGTGAGGAGGATGCAGAGATACTTCAGTGTGATTTAAACAGTTGAATGAGCGGGTAAATGCATGGCAATGTAGTATAATGTGGATAAATGTGAGGTTATCCACTTTGGTAGCAAACATAAGAAGGCAGATTATTAACTGAATGGCTATAAATTGAGGGAAAAGAATTTGCAATGAGACCTGAGCATCACTGAGTGTAAGCATGCAGGTGTAACAGGTGATGAAGAAGACAAATGATATTTTGGCCTTCAAAGCAAGAAGATTTGAGGGCAGAGGCAGGGACATCTTGCTACAATTGTACAGGGCATTGGTGAGACTGCACCTGGAGTACTGTGTACACATTTAATCTCCTTATCTAAGGATGGATGATGTTGCCAGAGAGAGAAGATCAAACAATTACCAGACTGATTCCTGGGATGGCAGGACTGATTTATGAGGAGAGGTTGAATCAATTAGGATTATATTAGCTGGAGTTTAGAAGAAAAATGGGTTCATTTCATGGAAGCCTATAAAATTCTAACTGGACCCAGACAGAGTAGATGCAGGAAGGATGCTCCCGATAGTATGGGAGTCCAGAACCAGGGGTCACAGGCTAACCACATAGGTAAACCATTTAAGACTGAGATGAGAAGAAATTTCTTCAGCCAGAGAGTGGGAGCCTGTGGAATTCTCCACCACAGAAAGCAGTTGAGGCCAGAACATTGCATGCTTTCAAGAAGGAGTTGGATATGGTACTTGGGTCTAAAGGGATCAAAGGAAATGGGGGAAAAGCAGGAACAGGCTATTAATTTGGATGATCAGCAGTGATCATATTGAATGGTGGAGCAGGCTTGAAGGGCTGAATGGATTACTCCTGTCTCTATTTTCTATGTTTCTGACCTACTGCTTCTTTTTATTCATTCATGGGATGAGGGTGTCACTGACTAGGCAGCATTTATTGCCCATCCCTAATTGTCCAGAGGGCAGTTAAGAGTCAATCACACTGCTGTGGGTCTGGAGTCACATGTAGGCCAGACTAGGTAAGGATGGCAGTTTCCCTCCCTAAAGAACATTAGTGATCCAGATGGGTTTTTCCTGACTATTTACTCATGGTCGTCATTAGACTCTTAATTCCAGATATTTATTGCATTCAATTTCCACCATCTGCCGTGGTAGGATTCGATCGCGGGTCCCCAGAAGATTACCTGTGTCTTTGGTTTAACAGTCCAGTGATAATACCACTAGGCTGTAATTGTGTTTTAATAAAAGGGAACACGTACATGAAGAAAATGACACATACTGCCACAGAGAATTATCATCCTCTGGGGCTTATGAAATAAATACAATGGGGAAAGCTTTAATGGTGAGAACTGTAAAAACAAACTGCAACTAGATGCATTTTTTTTCCCTATTGGGGGTAATCAGAGATTTTTCAGAATTTACTTCCTTGAAAATTCAATTGACGTGGATTCACTACTGTCAGGAAACAAAAATGTTGTGAAACATTATAATGTGGCACATACCACACATAGATTGGTGACAGGAATAATTAATCACAGAAACACAGAATTATTGCAATGCATAAGGATGCCATTCAGCCCATCATACTGCACTGATTCTATTATCCAGTGCCAATCTCCTTTTCCCCATATCCATATACATCATTACTATTCTAATAATCATCCAATGCTTCCAGGATTGCCTCAGTTGAACCTTCTTCCACCACACTTCCAGGCAGATTATTTGATCTTTCAAAAGTATTTTGCATTCAGATGTTGAATGAAGGTAGATTGCTACCTGAATGGCTGTACATCGGGAGAGGAAAGTGTGCAGTGGGACCTGGGTGTCCTTGGGCACCAGTTGCTGAAGGTAAGCATGCAGGTGCAGCAGGCAGTAAAGAAGGTAAATGGTATGTTGGCCTTCATTGTGAGAGGTTTCGAGTACAGGTCTCCATTTCTGAGGAAGGATGCTCTTGCTTTTGAGGAAGCGCAACAAAGGTTTACCAGGCTGATTCCGGGGATGGCGGGACTGACATATCAGGAGTTTTTGCTGGAATTCAGATGAATGAGGGGGAGTCCCACAGAGACTTATAAAATTCTAACAGGGCTAGACAGAGTTGATGCAGGGAGGATGTTCCCGATGGTGGGTGTGTCCAGAACCAGGGATCACAGTCTGAGAATTTGGGGTAGACCATTTAAGTTGGAGATGAAGAGACATTTCTTCACCTAAAGAGTGGTGAGCCTGTGGAATTCATTACCACGGGAAGTAGTTGATGCCAAAGCACTGAATGTATTCAAAAGGCAGCTAGATACAGCACTTGGGATGAATAGGATCAAAGGTTATGGGGAGAAAGCAGGATCAGGCTATTGAGTTGGATGATCAGCCATGATCATGAAGAACGGTGCAGCAAGATCAAAGGGCTGAATGGCCTCCTCCTGCTCCTACCTTTTACGTTTCTATGAGCCAATCAGATCTTGGCAAAGCCTATTAAAGTTCATACTGAGCATTGGTTTAAATTAAACTGTGTCAAATTGATTTCTGTCTGACTTTTAAATGATTTGTTCTCAAGTAATATTAAATACTTCTTATCCGATAGATATTATGGGAAAAGCAAGTGAACATTTCAATCATTCCAACAGGCAAGAGTATAGCCATCTGCATTTACACATTTATATGGATTGCCATATTTTTAAGTGGATATTGAACAGTTACACCAAGTCCTCTTGGTTGGAAACTACAAAGCACATCAACTCAAGAATGTAAAGGTTTTGAAATTGTTCTGTACAGCACCACGCTACAAATAATGTGGGATTCAAACCTTCATCATCAGAATATTATTTGTATTAATATATTATTGAAGTAAAGCTGATTTCATTCTCCATGGACTCCATTTGCTGCTTCTTTTGTGATGTTGACATTGTTTTCAATTAACAGCTATCTCATCTCCAAAACACTACCATATTTGGAAAGATCCACAGAAATGAGGTAATTACTTGTAGGTAATAAATTGAGGGACTGGCTTCATCAATCATGCTTCATCCAACAATTGCCAGCTTTTAGTTTTAAAAAAAATATTTTGGCAAGATCAGGTGGAATACAGTCTTAAATTGTTTCTGCTTCCTAATGTGCTTTGGTGTTGTAACTCTGCCTCATTAGATGTCACTGTCTTTCACTAGTAGCTCCCCAGTCAAATCATTAAAAGTTTGGAGGTAATGGTTTGATAGACTGGGATTTTGAGCAGTGCTTTTGTGGTGCAGTGTTAGTGTCCCTACCACTGAGCCAGTAGTCCTGGGATCAAATCCTACCTTACCCATGGCTCCAGTGATTAACATTATTGAGCAGGTTGGTTCAGAAATATTTCTCCCAGAATTCTGATATCACAGTGCTGTGTGTCACTTGGGAAATCAAGCCCACCGCTTCCAGCAGTTGTCACAGAAGTCAGGAATTTTATCAAAATATGGGAAGAAGTGCCAGTGGTCTAGTAGTATTGTTACTGGGCTAGCTTTCCAGAAGTCCAGGCTAAAGATAAAGTCTCCATCGTGCCACTGTCTCATCAGAGAGAAACAGCTAGTGGTGGTTTACTTGAAGGTTAAAAAGGTGGAACCTGACACCAGTCTCTGAGGTGCAATTGGTCACCATATTCAGCAGCTAAATGAAAGGTTGATTGTCCAAGGCCTCTCAGGTACAGAGCTGCCACTATTGGGTCCTATTGTGGTGCTGTGGTAGTGTCCCTACTCCTGAACCAGGAGGTCCATCTGCTCCAGAGGTATGTAACACGTTGATTAGAAAAATAAGTTTTAAAATAAAGTGTGGGACCTGTTGCCAGTCTCTGATGCAATTGGTCAGCTTGTTCAGCAGTTAGCCAAAAGGCTGATGGTAGCCAGGGATGGAGCTTTCACTGCTGGGCCCTATTGTGGTGCATCTGCTCCAGAGGTGTGTAATAATATCTCTGAACAGGTTGGCTGGAAAAATAGATTAAATTAAAAAGGCAGGACCTTCACAGTACCCTTAGCCAGTGCAGGAATTGGACCCACACTGTTGGCATCAATATGCATCACACACCAGCTATCCAGCCCACTGAGCTAACTGGTCTTGGCTAACATTCTGATGATGAAGGTTTGAATCCCACAATAGCAGATGGTGAAATCTGAATTAAATAAAAATCTTGAATCAAGAAAAGAAGTTGGCCTAATGGTGACCATGTAACTGCTGACAATTGTTGGAAACTCCTAACCGGATCACTAATGTCCTTCAGGGAAGGACTTTTGTTATCCTTACCCAGCCTGGTCTATTTGTGTCTCCAAACCCACAGCAATATGGCTGGTTCTTAACTGCCCTTTGGACAATTAGGATGTGCAGCAACTGACAGTGACACCAACATCCCATGAACTTTAAAAAAATCCCCACCACCTTCTCAAGGGCAACTAGGGACAGGCAATAAATGCTGGCCCAGGCAGCAACACTCACATTCCAGAAATAAATAAAAAAAAATTTGCCTGCTTGTTTGAATCAGGGTAAAAGAAAGACAGACCTGTGCTTTACAAGAAATACGATTTATCACAAATAAAATGATTCTAATCACAAATAAACATTTCTGAGCTAATGACATACACCTCTACTTGTTAATACACTAACTACCATCTAAAACTCCCTACACACACAGACAGGTACAAAAATTGGTGTTATGTTTGGAGAGAAGAAAATTATACCAAGAAAATAGTTCAATTATGCCAGTCATAAGGATTCAATAGGTGGCAGAGTGGTTAGGGTGGATGGGGTGAGGTTCTTTTGTTTCCTTTTCATTCTCTAAGCCTTTCCTTTGGGTTATTTTACTTACTCACAGGAGGCACAGAGTCACTGATTCACACATTATAGTCTCTGGTTTATTTTTTTTAGTTCCAGGAATTTTCACTGGAGAAATGGAGAGACACCACTTCCCTTTCTAGAAGTCTGAAGAGCTTCCCATAGTATTGTTGCCACCCACAAGCTGGTCAGCTACTCAGGAACCAATCAGAGTTGCTGTCAGGCTGATGACATATAGCATCTACAACTGGTCACAATTCCACAAACCAATCAGCAACCTGTTGCCAGCCAAGTCACAATTTCACAAACCAATCAGCAACCTGTTGCCAGCCAAGTCACAATTCCACAAACCAATCAGCAACCTGTTGCCAGCCAAGTCACAATTCCACAAACCAATCAACAACCTGTCGCCGGCCAAGTCACATTTTCTATACACACTCCAAACCTGTGCTGTCTCCTTTTAGACCTTCCCCTGTTTCTTGAAAAGCAACAGTGTAAACAAAGTTTACAACAAGATTCATTAACTTGCTTTAAAAAAAATACAATTCCTTCCTTAATCCTTTGATGTAAAACAGTCTGTTTCCTAATTCAGTCACAATCAAAAATAAAGTAAAATGAATAGATAACGGTTTATTTCACACAAGTAATAACACAGACAACGTAAATAAGAGCTGCATTAAAACTGAAATGGAAAGGTACTTTTGTATCTTTCTATAAATTGAAAGAACTGCGGATGCTGTAAATCAGGAATAAAAACAGAAGTTGCTAGAAAAGTTCAGCAGGTCTGGCAGCATCCGTGAAGAAAAGATCAGAATTAACGTTTCGGGTCCAGTGATCATTCCTCAGAAATAAAACAAATAAAACCTTACCTCTGGATATTCACTGTTCAATCTCAGTGACTGAAGTGACACCAAGTTAGCAATATCATTTCACATCTGGTTCCTTTGAAATCTGCAGAAATCAAAATAGAGAGAGGGTCACATCCAGCTGTTATCTCACTGTTGCCCTGCTTTACATCTTGACTCTGGGATCGATCTATCTACAAAAACATTTAGCATGAGAAAGGCATGAAATTATGCCCTGAATTTCAATTTCAATTAAAGACCATGGAATTCATAAACATCTTAACAGTGAGACAACAACACGAAGAATATATCACTAAAGCAAAAAGATGTCAAATTCTGAATAATTTTCCCGCTGTGGTTTGAATCTTTCATTTAGTATAAGTGATTAGTGACAGTATGAGAAAAATAGCTAACAGTTGATTAAAGTTGAATTGTTTGGAATCTGTCATGATATTGACACCAACAGAGAATAATATTCCTGATTAAAATCATGATAAAGAAAACCACGAGACCAACATGTTCATTATAATTTCCACATTTTGCAGTTTCAAATATCTTAGATTTAATTTCATGGTATGGTTAGGTGGTATAAATGGGATTCATGAAACCATGAGGATTCAACAGCCAGGTATAGAATTCATCATTAAATTTTGTCGTAATCTTTCAGAATACTACACATCTTGAAGGCTAGCCAGTTACAGTTCAGTCTTAGTGAAAAAGACTATTTCTTGGTCACATTGAGTACAGTACTTACTTGCTTCAGTCTAGCAATAGGCATGAATATGAAAGAGGCTCAAAAAAGCAAGAACTTAAACTTTACAATTAACTTGTGAGATATAAGTTAATTAATCTATTTTGAATGACTCTAGCTCATCAATGTCTGTTCTTTAGTAAATGTGTCAAAATGGATCAGACTGAAATTCTAAACATTATCTCATTACCAGATTCAATAGTGATTTATATGATAAAGACTGTCCTGACTATATCTCATTGTATCTTACCTTCTCATTCTGTAATCCATGGAAATCTTTTTTTCTGAGTGGTTTGCTTTCACCATTCTATGATTCTTTGGAAATTAAACATGAAGGAAATCAAAAGCATGCACGTCCTATTCTATTATTTCCAACATGATTCTCCACTGAGTTCAGAGTAATCTCTTTTGTACATTACAGATTAAAGTAAGTTCATATCTCACAATGACCAATATCTGCCTCCTGTTATTTCTTACTAAGTTATACTTGTGGTGGTGAACAGTACGTACTTCCTTCAGTCTAGTAATAGGCATGAATACAAATGTACTGCCAGACTACAAAAGGAGGCCATTCAGTCTGTTGTGTCTGAACTGGCTCTCCAAATGACCAATCATGACTTAATCCCATTCTCCTGCCTTTTCCCTGGTGACCTTGTATATTGTCTCTGTTTAATTGCATTATAATTATCTGATGTTCCCTTGAATGATTGAATTGAACCTGCCCACCCCACATGCCCAGGCAATGTATTCCAGACCCTAACAACTCACTGTGTAAAAACCAAAAAAAAATGTTCCCACATCACATTTACTCCTTTTGCAAATTACTTTAAATTCGGAGGCAACAAGTGAGATGGAAATGGGGTGAGTCAACAACAGTCAACATTTAAGAGCTCAGCTTTCTTTTTACAGTGGCATTATTTCAGAGTTATTGTTTCCTCTCAAATGTAGACTCTGCTTGAAACTTTGGATCCATTCTTGGTATTGAGTTCCATTCGACTTTCCATAACTAATCTAATGACATAACTTTTTTTTTGTGAAAGATTGAGGAAAATCAAAGAGGAATGGCTAAACTTGAGGCTATTTCTCCAGATTTTCTGCAGATCTGCCAAAGTGAGAGTGGGTGACAGGGACAATTTAAAGAGCTGTTTATCTTTGTAACAACAAGGAGTGGACTGAGAAGTATATCTTCGAAAAATCCTGCATGTATTCCATTTCCTAGACTTCACTTTACAGGAAGCATCCTCTTTACTACATCTTCCAAGCATTAACTCCAAGAAAATTAAGAACTGGCACTTCTTTTGCAGTTTTTTTTATATCTGAAGGTATTAGCTAATGTGATACCTTTGAAACATAGTCATTGTAGAACAGATGACAACAAATTTTTACAAGTTTCTATAGAGAAATGTAATTATGATGAAGACTTATAAAGTATTTTTGTTATAATTTGGGGCCTTGATTCTAAATTAGAGATAAATGGCTTGGGTTTTCATTTCTCTGTAGGTCTGATCTTTTCTTAAGTAAGTGTCAGAAAATCATTTTGAACAGTGAGCCAAAGACTTAAGGTAAATGACTCAACAAGCTACTTGGTGAGTTAAGTGCTGCTTATTGTTGACTTGCATTTTTAGGACACAAAGAAAAGGTACACGGGTCAAGATGGCAGAGACGCAGGGTGACTCTTTGTGAGCTCTCTGCAGCAGATAGTATTCTCACATTTCTTACGATCATTCTGTACTTTTAAACCTCAATTTGAAGTCTGTTATTCCTCACTCTGTTCAATTATCCTATGATCTTTGTATGGTATGATCTGTCTGTACTGCATGCAAAACAAAACTTTTCACTGTACCTAGGCACATGTGACAACAATGAATCATATCAATTAAATCAAAAGATAGAAACCAGGGATCATGAGCATGTTAAGTTTAGAAGGCAAGATTCTTATCAACAAATGGGCATTTTAATTTTTGATGGTGTGTAGGCCAACAGAACTGGAAAGAAGTCTAAAGTTGTTCTAATAGTGCAACTGTACAGACAGGTAATGTTTTTTTGGTTTTCTTCAGGTTCAGTGAGGAAAGGTCAGTGAGTTAGCCTGCCTATATGACTCAGGGAGAGACAATGATTAAGAGAATTCATTTGATGAACTTCTCAAAGCTCACTTGACATGTTGTTAGTTCAGTAAGAAATGTTAAAATGAGGATATGAGTGAAACTTAACTGGGATTGAGTATCTGTAAAGCTCATCACTGAGGAAAAATGATTGTTCTTTTTGATGTTGGCAATACGATATTTCCAAATGATCAGACATGTAGAGCTTTTTTCCCTTTTGTGTGACAAAGTTATTTTCTTGAAAATATATCGACATGCTCACATAAAATTTTCAATCTCTGATCTCTGTGGTAACCAAATTACAAATCAAAGTTGCAATTCTATTAATGTTTCAAGTCTGGCACGACTCTTCTTCAGAACTAGTTTTTCTCTCAACAGATGCCTCCACACCTATTGAGTTTCTACAGCATTCTCTGTGCTTATTTCAGATTTCCAGCATCTTTGCTTTTGATGTGATCTATCAAGACAGGTTTTATCCTGGGATACGACTTGTCCAATATTGTCCTCATTTGGGGTCACAACGTAATGACCAGCAAATGTATTTCTGTGATGTTTGTTGAGGGATAAATACTGGCCAGAGAATTGGTGGTAAAATGTTGTTCTTTGAAATAGCATCACAGGATCTTTTATTTCTATCTGAGAGGGGAGTCAGAGCCTCAGCTTATGATTTCATCTGAAAGTCAGTGCCTCCAATGAGGCAGCATTCCCTCTTGGCTGGAGGATCAGCATTGTGGATCTTTGTTCACAATGAGCAATTTGTGTGGGGAATTAATTCATTTCCTTGGCATTATCAGCACTATGGATGGATCTGAAGTGCAGTATTAGGTGAGTAGAACTCATCCAAATCATTTAGAAACTAAAATTTATTTTTGCTGTCTTCAAGTAAATACAACTGCTTTCAAAAACTGACTGCTGCCCAGGATGAGAAAATACAGCTATTAAGATAAATACAAGTCATTTTACTTTCTGTGTTCTTTCTCCTGACCTATGTTGTAACTCCAGAAAATACTATGGGGCCTGAGAAAATGACAGTAATGCCATTCACACCAGTTCTGTAAGGTGTGCATTCATTATCTGCCGATTGAGAGAAGCAGGTTCCCAAATTGGCTCGGCCTAGTAGAAAAACAATGCAAGAAGATCTATTCCATTCGCTTGAGAGAGAACGCTTGGTCACATTTTTATATCTCATCTGAAAGACAAAATGCTTGACAGAATCAAAAATAGAAATTGCTGGGAAAGCTCAGCGGGTCTGGCAACATCTGTGGAGAGCAATCAAAGTTAACATTTCGAGTGATCCTTCCACAGAATTGGTCACTGGACCCAAAATGCGAACTGTGATTTCTCTCTACAGGTGCTGCCAAAGCTGCTGAGTTTTCCCAGCAATTTCTATTTTTGTCCCTGGTTTACAGCATCTACAATTCTTATGGTTTTTAAAATGCTTGACAGTGTCAAAACCTCTCTGCTATCGTGAAGCATCAACCTAGATCTTTGTGCTCAAGCGTCAGGGGTGGGAATTGACCATGATCCTCAACTCAAGACTGGGGTGTTTTCCATTTAGTCAACACTGATTATAAACCAATCTTCAATGCTGCGCACTCCCAGTCTATTGCAAGATTTACCGTCAATTTCTTGAATACATTACCTCTCATGTATCTAAACCTCAAGGCAGTGATAGACTCTCTTGTAGGTGTGAAGAGTTAGGAACCATGACCATGATGAATAAACATGAGATAAAACAATCTTGTGCAGTGATATTCAAATGGACCTAGGAGAGTAGCACTAAGGTGGGTAAAACTGAAGGAGAATATCTGTTACAGAATGATTTAAAACAAAAATAAAATTGCTTTGAAGAATCTTTGAAACGTTAACTCTGTTTTCTCTTCATTGATGTTGCCAGATCTACTGAGTTTCTCCAGCAATTTCAACCCTTATCTGTTACAATGTGCTTGCTGTCACTAGTTTGCTACACAGGAGCATAGCATAAATGTAACACATTGTATTATGTTTAGAAAAGGTCTACCAGCTCACCGTTGTACCACAGTTGGCTTCACCATATACCACAATTGTAAAATATACACATTATTTGGTTGATAACCCTTACTTCATACATCTTAGCTATTAATGGCACCATTAAGCCTTGGAATGTAGATTTACAAACACTTCAACATAATAGCCCTGAGCATCCTGTAACTGCGACACAATATAGCATTGTGCCATCGTACAAATTTTGGAAATGTTAAACATTTGTGAAATGTGTTTCATTGGATGTGTAGTCATATAATTCAACAATGCTCAAAATTTAATTTAAACAAAATTAACTTCCTTAGTTGCCATTGAATTCTTTTGCGTGGAATATTTTTCTTCAATGATGCGCTAGGTTAAAACCTAATATCTTTACTTTTATATTTTTAATCTACAGTCCAGATACGTTGTGACATATTTCTGGTGGGATTTTAACCCTTACCTTCTGGCTCAGAGATAGGAACACTACTACTCTGCCACAAGAGCCTTTCAAGCTGTTATCATTGGCTTTATCATAATACGTCTTTATATCCTGCATTGAACAGTAATTTAGCATTGTTATAGCTAACATAAGGATGATCAGGTTTAATTTGGAGGCATTTATTACCACAGTTATTGTCTTCTGAGCACGTTTCATCACAGCAAGAGTGAGTCCTAAAACATTCCCATTCCAATTCTTGAGGGGGATAATCATTAGCATCGTTGTTAAAATTAAATCTGATGGAAATTGGTGAGGAAAGTAAAACCTTTAGCTCACCAATATGATGTAGCACATGACAGACAAGTGATCTTTAGGCAAGTAAGCTACACCTTAAGAGAGTCTTAAATAGCTTCTGTGATAACGTCCAGTAAAAATGTCTTAAAAATGTCATTGAATTTCAGACAGACTGGAGGGAAATTGTGACGTAAACAGCCTTAACAAGATACAATCCACTTAATGGGGAATAAATTACTGATTACTGGTGAGTGACAGTGTGTAGTTACTCTTGCACAAAAGCTGAATTATTAACATTTAAATTTAAATTAGATCCTGAATTTTAATTAATAAAGCCAGTCCGCTAATTAGCTTGGCAACTGCATTTAAAAATGTAATTAAAACTTCAGGAGATGTATTGCTTCTCAGTCAGCTGTTTGAGTTTGCTCACTAAGATAAAACAAGCAAGGACTCTGTAGATTCCACAGATGGAAATTATTTGACCTTTTCTATTTCACAGTAATTTTACACTTGCTGTTTTACAAAAACAAACTATGAACTGTAATTGATGCCTTGGAAATCTTCAAAAAACATAATAGTTCAGCAGGAATGCACACTGTACAGAAGAACATCAAATCCTGTATAAGGTCAGACAGATCAAGCACAGGATATGTTTAATTCGAGTCTGAAGTACACCCATGGGTGGTCAGATGTTTCAAAACATCATGGGATAGCTTTGCGTTAGTTTGTTCAAAGTCATTTACAGAGGATCATCGAAAAACTCCCAGTGCAAAGGACTGAAAAATTTTAAGCGCAAAACATGTTTAGTGCATGTTGCATTTCCACAATCCTTTGCTCTGGTTGCAAACAAAATTACACTCGATACAGGCCCTGCCTATGAATCTGGCCACCACACCCTCCTCCATCTCCCTACTCGTTCAGGATGTTGCCGGGTATGGAAGATTTGAGTTAAAAAGAAAGGCTGGATAGGCTGGGACTTTTTTCACTGGAGCATGGGAGGTTGAGAGGAAATCCTATAGAGGTTTAAAAAATAATGAGAGTTTTGATAAAGTTAATAGTGGTTATCTTCTCCCTAGGATGAGGGATTTCAAGACTAGGGGACACATTTTTAAGGTGAGAGAAGAGAGATTTTAAAAAAAAGGCATGGCAATGTTTTTTTTACATGGAGGATGGTTCATGGGGAATGAACTGCCTGAGGAAATGGTGGATATGGGTACAATTACAATGTTTGAAAGACATTTGGATAAGTACATGAACAGGAGAGACTTGGAGGGATATGGAGCCAGAAGCAGGCTGGTAGGACTAGTTTAGTTTGGGATTATGGTCAGCATGGACTGGTTGGACCGAAGGGTCTGTTTCCATGCTGTATGACTCTATGACAGGGGCCAATGAGCATTGGGAGATTTCAATCCAGGAGATTCCAAAAATTCTCAGTTATTTTGGGCAGAAGGAATGTTTTAAAAGCTTAATAATAAGAGATTGTATATTGTATTCCAGTATAATTATAACAACTTTGAGAGGAAAGCAAAATGTTGGGGGTGGGGGCAGGTATTGGATTTTATTGCAGAAATTCCTCCTGCTTACTAATTTCCAATCAGTGCATTTGGTTACCCTGGATTCAATTGCATTTCAATATTTATTTACTGAATATTTGTAACTCACTGACAAAAAGCAACTTTTCTTTGTCTCAGAGATGTGCTGTGCTCTAATTGACAGGTTAGTGCTTTGAAAACAAACGAAAGACCTGCAGATGCTGGAAATCAGAAACTAAAACAAAAACTGAAATTGCTGGAAAAGCTCAGCAGGTTTGGCAGCATCTGTGGAGAAAAATTTAGACTTGATGTTTCTGGTCTAGTGACCCTTCTTCAGAACTGCCAGACCTGCTGAGCTTTTTCAGCAATTTCTGTTTTTGTTTTTGTTGTTGCTTTGAAACACGTGGCACATTTGTTCTGATGCTATATGACTGCTGACCAATGAGTATTTGACAACAAAGTCCTCCTGAAGTCAACAAAAGTTATTAATGTGCAGCACATTTATCATCAGTACATTCCTACACTGCGCTGAGACCTGGCCATTACACAGAAGAACACTGGAGAAAGCTACCAGAGACGCCTCTATCCCAATCCTTGCATTCAGTGGGAGGACCATTGAACAAATGCTAGTCTCCCTCTTGAAGCCGGCTCCACAATATTTCAAGGAAAACTCCTGCAAAATCCCTTACAATGGATTGGACACCACATCTGATGGTGGAAAAGTGTCCCCCCTCTGCTCCCCACCCCCCTCCCATCCTCCCCACCCCCCATCTCCTGTGCTCTCAACTCTTAAATAACCAGTGTTCCAGAGGGGAGGTGACAGCTTTGCAAAGGCACTCTGGAGGTCTCCCTGAAGTACATCAGCATTGACAGTAATGTCTGACAGGAACTTGCCACCAATCATTTAGAATAGTGACAGCTTCATCTTCAGGCTGCATTGTGCTTCGATGAGTTAGAGCAATGGTAGAGAAGGAAAAAATAAAGAACCAAACCCTGCTCTCTGGAGCTCACCAACACGTAGTGGCCATGTGCAGGTTTAGAATTGGCTTTTTTAGTCATGTGAAGATACACCAAGGGACGTCCATGAGAAGAAAATCAGAATCAGTGTCCTGGTAAAAGCATTCATGGACAGGATTCCAACTGACAGTTCCAATGCAAACATCTTGTGAGTTGCATTACTCTACGTGACATATGAAGAGTTGTTTTTCAGTTGAGGAGACAATTACTGGAGAGACTCAGCAGGTCTGTGAGCATCTGTGGACAAAAAGCAGAGCTAACGTTTTGAGTCCCTGAAGAAGGGTCACTGGGGCTAAAAAGGTGAACTCTGTTTTCTCCTCACAGATGCTGCCAAATCTGCTGAGCTACTCCAGCAATTTCTGTTTTTGTTTCAGTTTTCCAGCATTCGTAGTTCATTGTTTCACAATATTAAATTGTATCCGTATTTAAAAATTTATATTTATTTTTGTTAAGATCATGTAATGTACCCATATGCTCACTAACAAACCAGTGGCCTGTTGCTCAGCTATTCAGGTCGCACAGCCCCTTACAGCACCTCCACACTACCTGCTCAGCTCAATGTGGAGATGGTCAAATTCCTGCCCACTCATGCATTACTATCCCAGATGATCACTGCTGGAATCTTGTGGAGCTTGCTACCTCTACCAGTGTGTGGTACTGGGTAAAGTTTGCTTGAGGTAATTTTCCACCACAAATCCTCCTTTGTTTTTGCTCAGTCTTATTCCAATCCTATGGTTAGTGGTACAGGACACACCAAGGTTGAGTATCTACATAAGAGGCACTGTTCCTTGATACCAAGTAGGTTTATGGTGTTATAGCAATAAGTACAACAATATTTGGCCAGGTATAACTACTGGGATGTCCAAGAGCTGACACGCAGACATTGGATCCCTCTGAAAGCTAAAGGAGAACTCCTTGTCTCTACCCACAGACTGTGTGGCATCTTTAGAATGGGTGGAGTCAAAGTAACATAAACATTCACCCTTTCGGAGCCACTGTTTCTTATAACAACTCACAACCAGCTGGCACCTTGCTGATTGGCCACCCACAGTGGCCTGAGATTCCCATGGACTGGAACAGGAGGCACATGGATTAATTTATGTTCCCAATGCTGTTCATGGAAAATTTTAGAAGTTGAATCTCTTCCCCACCTTTCACACAACTATGTCTTCCGTTAAATGATTATACCTGTGAGTGGTAACTGTTCCAATTATCCATTATCATTGTTAAATCATTTGTGAAATATAATTAACAAGCTAGTCTGTTAAATTATTTGTGAAAGGCAATTAGCAAGTCTGATAATTAAAGCATTGTAGTGCAGACCTATGATAAAAACAATTCAGGGTTGGATGATGTACGATTAACATGTCTGTTCATTGATAGCAGTACTTCCTCTGCGTTAGAAGGTTTCAGACTGAAGCTCCACCCCAGAACACAAGACTGACATCCAGACTGATAATTCACCACATGATTGCTGTATTGTCAGAGGTCTTTGTTCAGAGGACACCTCATCTGCTGGGCACACAAGAACCCCTTGTCACGGTTTGAAGAGCAGTGCATTAATCCTGATGACCTGCCCAGCATTCTTCTTGCAGAGGTTAATTGTTCTTTCATCTTATTTGCTGTTTTTTTGGAACCTTGCTGTGCGCAAAATGACTTCTGTGTGCTTTCCTACATAATAATAGTTGCATTTCAAGGTTAATTATTGAGTTTTGATGCACTATACAATGCCCTATATAAAGGTAAATAATAATGGATTAATGCAGCAGCCTCTGAGATTTAAGTGGCAGTTAATTTGTGCCAAAGTCAAGTTGCCAGTACATTCCAAGTGAGAACCCATTATTTATATAAGTGCTGATTTCAGATGAAAACACCCAGATTATACGTTGCTGCTGGCATCAGAAGGACAACTCGTATCAGGGAGATATATACATAGGGCTCTTATTATTGTAATTATTTCTCTGCATTAGGTTCCACACAACCTTTCTGTCCTTGCCCGACTATATGTGCGCAACAGGGTAAAACTGCCTGCGGAATTGAAGAAAATGCTTTCGGAAAGTAATCCTTTCTTAAAACATTTGCTCTTGTGATGAGAATAGTGCTGGCTAGGTGAGCAATAATTATCTATCCCTTAATTTCTCTAAAAAGGAGATAATGTCCTGACAATGTTCAGCTGCTGCACTTGTTGTGTAGTGACACCCACAGTTCAATTGGGAAGGGAGTTCCAAGATTTTGACCGAGTGCCAATGAGGAAACAGTGATTTTTTTTCCCAAGTCAGGGTGGTGCGTGGCTTGGGAGACAACTTGTCAGGGGCTGGTGATCCTGTGTATCTGCTGCCCTTGTTCTTCTGGATAATAGATGTTTGGAAGGTGTTGTCAAAAGTACCTTGACAAGCTTGGATCTTACCAATGGCTCTTGTGGCAGTCACTGTGCATCAGGTTGGTGAAGGAATACATGTCTCACTGGTTGTAAACTTTTAGAAAACTTTTATGTTCCAGTCTGAGCACCACCTTTATAAAGGCTGTCAAAGCATTGGGGAGGGTACAAAGGAGATCTGAAGAGAGGGAATCAGCTCCCAACCGACTTCACATTTGACCATATGGACATGTCTTCAGCTCAATACCATCATAAGACTTGAAGGAGATTGACAACCTTCCAGAGAACAAGTGGTCCAGAAGAAAACAGATGTTCAAACACAAAGGTCCTAGTCATGATGCCTGAAACAATGTAATTGTATTTATTACATGTCAATGCTAATCACCAGGCACAGAGCCTTGGAGTATCTGCACCTGTGCACAGCCTTGCAGCTTAGAGGCAACATTATCCCACCCTCCCACTCCTCCAAAACTCATCATCGTCAGTCCTCTCAGAAAAACCTTAATTTATCATTCTATGAAAATAAATGGAAAGAAGATTGGGCCCAATGAAAAATGAGCTGCTGAATGATACATGGTCAGTAACGTTCTCAGCATGGAAGTGGCTGGCCATTTCTGAAGGGCGAGAATCTAATCATTGCCTTTGACATTCCAGGGAATCACCATCACTGAATCCTCCACCATCAACATCCTGGGTTACGTTTGGATAGAAATTCACCTGGGCTCATCATAATAAATACCCTGGTCATAAAAACAGATCAGAAACAGGGAATCCTGCATTGGTTAACTCACTTCCTGTCCCCAAGGCCTGTACACCATCTGCAAGGCACAAGTGAGGAGTGTGATAGAATACTCCCCACTTGCCTGGATGGGTGCAGACCCAATAATATGCAAGAAACTTGGGCCATCCAGGACAAAACAACACACTTGATTAAATCACATTCAAAACATCAACTCCTCTCACCACCAACACTCAGTAGCAGCAGTGTGTATCACCTACAGATGTACTGCAGAAATTCACCAAGGATCCTTAGACAGCATCTTCCCCTGACCAGTTCAATGAAGGGTAGCAGGTACATGGGAATACCAGCTCCTGTAAGATCCCCTCCAAGCCACTAGAAAATATATTGCTGTTCCTTCACTGTCGCTGGGTCAAAATCATCGAACTCTCTCCCCAGTGGCATTGTGAATCTACCTACAGTACATGGACTGCAGTGGTTCAAGAAAGCAGCTCACCAGCACCTTCTCAAGGGCAGCTAGGAACGGGCAATAAATGTTAGCCCAACGAGCAACCTACCACTTGTGAGTGAATAAAAGAAATGATGTTTTTAGCATTCCTGATATGTATTTATTGCATAATATTGCAATAATACATGTGGGGATACTGTGAATTTAAGATGTGCAGTTTTTACTTAATTTAATGAAGAGAGGTTGAGACAGAAGAGACAACCCAATGAAATAACAACGGTGAGATAGCCTAGACCCTATCTCCTTGATATATTTAAAGGGGGCTTGGTCTGGTCCATAACATGCAGCTGTGCCTAGCATTTCAACGTCAATGTTATATAAATAATGATGCTTTATCCTGACAGTAGATAAGTGAAAAATTAAAAGAATCGAAGACCATATAGGATAATCTCTCTGGAACTGTTATATTGGCATGGTTAGTTGATGCCCAAAAAACACCGACAGTATGGAGGTAAAAGTAAGTAAAGTCACTATAGTTTTCTCTCCCAACGGAGAGGGTGTTGGCTGATGGTGGTTTAACCTGAGGGTCATCAACACACCTCAGGTAAGGGAAACTTTGAGAAAGACAGTGCTTCATGGTAACTTCAACCAGTGTAGGAATTGAACTAATGCCAATAAGGATCACTGTACATCATCAACCAGCTGTCCTGCCAACTGGACTAGCTATCCCCAAGCATGACCAAGGCACTCAGAATAATATATAGTATACTAGAACAGCACATGCTATAAAATTTTCAGATAATGCATTCTCATATCACAAGTCATTTATTTTCCAAGTCTCACTTCTCAGTCTTCTTTATCTATACAGTAATCATTGAAACATATTTTAGTTAGGCTACTGATGCTACCAATGCAGATTCCATTTCCAGCTGAGTCGGGTGAGATAGGGATTCTGTACATCTGTATTCTCACAGTAACAGTTTGTGTCATCCTTTCAGCTTGGCAAATCTGCTGTTTCACAATTTTACACTTGACTTAGAGTGAGCTTCAATTGAGCAGCAAATGTCAAGATGTCGAATACTATTTCACGTTCCATGTAACTCATTTACGTGTTTGAACATGGTGCCACTTCTCTAATATCACTTTGCCATGGGTGAGAAAGATTATGAGACAGCAAAAGGATGAGGCCAGTGGTAGCCATGTTCAAACATCTTGAAATATTTTAACATTTAACCAGCATAAGGCAGAATGAAGTATTCATGTTGATGAACAATCTCATTAATTCCTCAATGAGAGCTCATTTCATTTACACTAAGACCTGCATGTAGCCTTTACTGGCTACTGCTCACTGTATTGATAAAGATTCCAACCATGCTATTCTTTAATAAGAGACACTGATTCTGATGCAACTCCCCAAGAGAACATTCCTACAACATCCCTTCCTGACACACCTCAACAAACAGCATCATATACTATAAGCTACATCCCAAATGGGCCCTCTGTGGTTACATGGTCTGTTTTGAATTCAATCTTACTTACTAAGAAATATGATGATTCTCATTTTTAAGGCACACATCAAAACATGAAAGTCATTCCAAAATGCCTTCCACAGCAACAGAACATTTATCAGGAGTATTTTGATCTCAGCTGACTGGAATACTATAAGATCACAAGACTTAAGAGCAGAAGTAGGCCATTCAGCCCATCGGGTCTGCTCTGTCAGTCAATGAGATCGTGGCTGATCTGATTGTCTTCACCTCCATTTTCCAGCCTTTTTCCCATAACTTACTGATTAAAAACCTGGCTTTCTCAGCCTAAAATATACTTAATGACCCAGCCTCAACAACCCTCTGAGTTAAAGTATTCCATACATTCACTACCTTCTGAGAGAAGGAATCCCTCCTTATCTCTCTCTTATCGGACACCAGATTTTGAGATTATGCTGTCTGGCCCTCAACTCTCCCACAAAGGCAAACAACCTTTCACCATGTACCCTTTAAACTCTCCAGGATTCTTATGTGTTTCAATAAGGTCACCCAACAAGTTCAATCTCAGAGTGAAACCTGGCTTGGTAGATTGTAAGGTTTATTTTTATGGTTTGCTTCCCATGATGGAAAGTCACTGAATATATTCCCAAAAGCTGTCAATATGCTTTTAACAAGCTAGTAAAGTTAATGATACAGAAGTAAATAACATTAAAGTAATATATGTAAATGACAGTTTAGAAAGTTCTTAACACAACATGTGCAAAGACTCAACACCTTTCCCCAGCATTATCCTTTACAGTCATTATATCGCAGTGAAATGTCACTCCTATTCTAGCTTATTAATTTCTTTAAACGTTGCAAAATTTTCCTTTGGCTACTTTTTGCACTATCCTGAGATGATTCACTCTGTTATTGACTCTACCGAAGATAAACAGACACCAGCCTATTTCGTTTACTTTTCTGAATGGAAGTCTAAGAAATGCCTTCTCTACTTAAACCGCTAAAACAGTTTTAAGACTTCTTTCCAGCTCTATAAAGCTTAGACTACAACAAACTGTACAGCCCTCTGCTGGCATGCAACTGTTCTTCTCAACTGAACCTAATTCTGGCCCTTGGTCTGTCTTTCTGTATGTCGTAAGAGTTCAATTTTGTAAATATTTAATCAGGTAACTCCTCAGGCAGTTAATTTAGTAATTTAGTACAACTCACATGTTTTTGAACAAACTGTTGAAAAATGACTTTCCAACTTGAAAAAAATGTGCCCTTCATTGAAATAAAATCCAAACCATTTAGCTCTTCTTTAGAACCCAGATTCCCAAATGATAGTAATGTATAATAAATGTTTATTACAGGGGAACATAAAGAGAATGCAGGAAATGATGTTAAGGGAGTGTGGAGATAAAACAGAGCTGAAAGAAATGTGGTTGAAAGTAGTGAAGGTGAACATCTCAGAAAGAGAGGTTTTGCAATTTGATAATGGTCGAGAAATATGATTTTGTGATGTCGACTGGGGAAAGAACATTAGCCAGGATGTTCAGGATAACATTCTTTTTCTTATGAAGAAAAGTGCCACAACAATATTTCTTTGTACCAGGACTGCAACCAACAAAGAGTTTTCTCCCCAGTTCTCATTGACTCCAGTTTTGCTGGAGCTCTTTGTTAACATGTTCAGTCAGGTATTGACTTTATGTCAAGGGCACCCTTGCTTTGCCTTTATCAGCTCGCACAAAATAATGAGCAAGTTTCAGAACTTATTTGTAGCACGTAACAGTGAGAAAGGATTCTGGATTTTAATTCTGAAACTCACTGGTTTTATCATCCACTTTTGAAGTTTTTTGATGTTGTCTTACTCGTCTCTCAATCTCTGGTCTAAGTAAACATCAACATACCAGAGATCAGCTTTCCAGGTCTGAGCTGAAGTCCTGTTCATCCATCATCTGTGTGCTCACTGACCTACTTTGGCTCCTGGTTAAGCACAGTTTATTTATAAAATTCTCATCCTTGTTTTATAATCCCTACCGTGTTTATCTCTGTAACAGCCTCTAGTGCTAATGTGACAGGACTTCCAGCACAAGGTGATCGAGAGCACTAAGCAGAGCACCTGCAGCAGTCGAATGGACCTTTGCAAGAAGAAAGACTGTCTTAGTGAAAGAAGGCCTCATGGGGAGAAGGATCACATAGGCAAAGAATTTCCTCAACTAGATATAAACCCACAGGCTTAATTCTATGTAAGTAACACATCTTCCTTGTTTAAGCTTCATTTCCCTTCACATTTCTAAAGACTTGATGCCAGTGGAATGAAGAATTCTTGCTTCATGATCTTTGGTCCATCCATGTATTCAAATCATATCTTATACAGTAACAATTTAATGTTTCTGTGTTTTCCCTCAGCCGTGTGCACTTTAAGATTTATGGTCTTTCTCAGTTGATTCTCAAGCATCCTTGACTTCAGCCATCCCATACTTGATGATTATGCTATCAGCTATTTATGTTCCATACTCTGAAATACTCTCCCTAAACTCCCTTGCTTAATTAATTTCCTTTCATATGTTCCTTAAAGCCTTCTTTAAGCAGTCTTATAGCAGCTGTAAGGACATAGAACATTGAACAGTACGGCACACAAACAGGCCCTTTGGCCCACCATGTCTGCACTGACTGTGATATCATTCTAAACTAACCTTATCTGCCTGCACATGCTCCATGTACCTCTATTCCCTGCCTGTTCACATGTCTGCCTAGATGCCTCTTAAATGTTACTATCATATCTGTTTCTACCAACTCCCCAAGCAGCACATTCCAGGAACCTAGCACCCTCTGTGTCAAAAATCTTTCCTCACACATCTCCATTAAACTTTTCCCCTTTCACCTTAAACCTATGATCACTAGTATTTGACATTTCCACCCTGGAGAAAAAGACACTGACTATTGGTCTTATCCATGCCTCTTATAAATTTAATTAGTTCTATCATAGAATCATACCTGACAGAGGAGGCCCTTTGGCCAAACAAGTCTATACTGTCTGTTCTAAAATCCCCTTATGTGGCCCAATGTCACATTCCATTTTAGTGGCTTAACATTTTTAATTACATTGCTCGTACTTTTTAAATGCAGGTTGGTCTTGCAGCTTTTCATGAAGATCTCAAAATTCAAATGTGATTGAGTTTTACTGTGTGTTAATAGATTGAGTTTTCATACCTGGGGCCCTCCTATTGAATTCAGCCTAGATAATGGACATTGAGAGATCAACAGTATGTGGTTTTGGATTGTTTCAACCCTATTACTTGTGGGTCTGTGCCCAGAAAGACATGATATCTGTTCACAATACCAAACAGATTTGAACTTAATTTTCCCTGTTACTCACTCAACATGACTAGAAAGGAAATTTGAGGAACTGGAAAGATTCACATTGGAGTTCTGAGAGAGGGGCATTGGACTCAAAATGTTAGCTCTGTTCCTCTCTCCATTGTTGCTGCCAGACCTGCTGAGTTTCTCCAGCAATTTCAGTTTTTGTTTCAGATCTCCAGCACCCACAATTCTTTGCTTCTTTTTATCACATTGGTGATTGGCGGTGAACAAATGCTCCCAAGGTGGAGATTGTGAGATGCTGTTTGGGTATTAAAGGGTCTATTGTCCATAAATTGAAACTCACATGCTTTTGGGTTAAAATTGAATGCACAAATTGGAAATATGCTCTATTCACCAGCACCAGTGATCTATAGAAACTAAAAAGTGACTGGCCCAAATGGAGTCCCCAGCGTGCACTTAGATCCTGTGTGGACCAGCTGGTGGGAGTATTTGCAGGCATCTTTAACCTCTTCTTACTGCAATCTAAAGTCCCCACCTGCTTCAAGAAGACCATCATCCTGGTGCAAAAGAAAAATCATGCAGCATGCCTCAATGACTACCAGCTGGTGGCTCTGACCTCCATCATTATGAAATGCTTCGAGAGGTTGGTCATGGTTCACATCAACTCCAGCCTCCCAGATTGCCCTGATCCTTTGCAATTCGCCTACTGGAGCAACAGGTCCACAGCAGATGCCATCTACCGGGCCCTACACTCACCCTTGGAGCATCTGCATTACAAGGGTACCTATGTTAGGCTCCTACTTATTGACTACAGTTCCTCCTACAACCATAATTCCATACAAACCTATCTCTAAACTCCAAGACCTAGGTCTTGGCTTCCCCTTCTGCAACTGGATCCATGGCTTTCTGACCTAAAAACCACAAACATTTAGAATAGGCGACAATACTTCATCCACCATAAACCTCAACACTGGTGCCCCACAAGGCTGCACACACAGCCCCCTACTATACTACTTATACACACACAACTGTGGCCAAATTATGCCTCAACTCCATTGATACATTAGTCAATGACATCACCATTGTAAGTTGGATCTCAGACAAAGACAAAACAGAATGCAGGAAAGAGATTGACAACTTAGCACACGGTGCAAAGACAACAATCTCTCCATCAATGTCAGCAAAACGAAAGAGCTGGTCATTGACTTCAGGAAGCAGGGTGGAGGGCATGTCCCTGTCTGCACCAATGGTGCTGGGGTGGAGATGGTTGAGAGAGTCAAGTTCTTGGGAGTGACGTTTACCAACAATCCATCCTGGTCCACCCATGTTGACCTGATTGTCAAGAAAGTATGACAATGTCTCTAGTTCCTCAGGCGGCTAAGAAAATTTAGCATGTCCACAAGGATTCTTACCAATTTTTATAGATGCACCATAGAAAGCATCCTATCTGGATGCATCACAGCATAGTTTGGCAACTGCTCTTCCCAAGACCGCAAGAAACTACAAAGAATCATGAACACAGCCCAATACATCACGCAAACCAATTTTCCTTCTATTGAGTCTATCTATACTTTTCAATGTCTTGGGAAAGCAACCAACATATTCAAAGACCCCCTCCCACCCCAGTTATACTCCCTTCCACTTTCTTCCATCAGGCAGAAGATATAAGGTTTTGCGTGGACATACAAATAGATTCAAGAACAGCTTCTTCCCTGCTGTTATTAGACTTTTGAATGGACCTCTCAAATGTTAATTCTGATCTCTGTCTCTCTACACCTTCTCTGTGGCTGTAACATTGTATTTTGCACTCTGTTCTGCTACCGTATGCATTTTGTAAGGTATGATCTGCCTGGCTAGCATGTAAAACAATGCTTTTCACTGTATCTCGGCGCATGTAATAATTCAATAATTCAATATATGAATACATCAATACAATAGATGAAAAGGATCATAGATTTTGATTTAACTGAATCAATCTCAATCCAAAAAGAAGGAGAATTTTTGTATGTGATAGTTTTAAACAAAATACTTCCACCACACACAACAGGATTTGGCCAATAACTATGACATGGAACTCTTAGAATGCATCACTTACACTGAAGAATTATTATCATGTGGATCATGTCACAGACAGTGAGCTGGTAGCACTGTGACAATTATGGACCAAGCAGCATGAACAGAATATAAGATCGGGAAGAACAGACCAATAAGTGGAAGTAAAGTGCACCACTTGGAGAGAAAACAAAAATTAACTGTGAAGTAAGGACACAATGACATGCTGAAGATACAGTGACTTCTCCATTGTTACTGTTTTATTGGGCTGTTATTATTTGTTTATATGCTTTATGGACCAGACTAAAACCTGTCAAAATGTATTTAGAAGATAGCCTAGACACTAACATTTTCTTATTTTAAAGGCTAGTGTAAGACGTTGCATTTCCAGATGGAATTAGATTGGTCAAACGACTCGACTTTAAGCAAAACACACTTTATTTTTACATCTTAATTAAAATATGGACAAAATAAAATTAAAAGAATGGTAACTCTATCAAAATGCTTAACAAAATAATAAAGATATTAACCACTTCAGTGAAATCCCATAAACACAAAAGTCAAATTCAGTGAATTGTCCCACATGCAATTCTAGCAGCAGGAAGGGAATCTCAGCTTTTAGCTGTAACAGAGAGAGAGGAATAAGAGCTTCCACATTCAGCTTCAAGACCGTAGCAACTGCAGAAAGCTATAACTAAAAACAAAATCCCGGTTCGACAGGAGCTTGACCCCACGCATTCAGGCTGCTTCTGTTGTTCCAATTTAAAAGGAAAAGGCCTCACAAGCCGTTTATTTTGTTGGATTTGAGCAGACCACATGGTACCTTTGTCTCAATTTTTCTTCACAAAGAAAACACCAGGACAAAATACACCTCCTGAAGCCATAGTATCATCACAATACTCGATGCTTGATTCTGTAAGAATATTGTCGCAGAACAAACAAATCACTGTGTTGTCTCATTCTTGGGGGTGCAGTGATGTTCATAGTTTTTTTTTCAATAAATTCTCTAATGATCTTTAAGTGGGTAATTTTTATATGGTTCTGGCCAGATGAAGACAGATGAAATAGGTGCAGGAACAGGCCATTCTGCCCCTTGAGTCCGCTCCGCCATTTGATATAATCGTGACTGACCTCGACTCGGCCTCAACATCGCTTTGCTGCTCGCTCTCCATAACTCTTCAACCCGTTACTCATTAAAACTCTATCCATCTCTTTTTCATATTTATTCTGTGTCCTCACATCCATTTCACTCTGGAGTGGTGAATTCCACAGATTCAAGACCGTTTGAGACAAATCATTCCTTCTCATTTCTGTTGTAACTCTGCTACTGAGATTTACCTGTTCCAGGAGGACTACCTGACTTTTTTTTTGTTTTTATGAAAAAAATCCTTCAAAGATATAACCAACACCCAAATGCTCATGTGCCTTTATTTTGAAATCTAAATTCCAAAATGTATCCATCTGTACATGTCACAATTATATATCTTTCATCACACATATATGAAAGATAGCACCTCTGACAGTGCAGCACTCCCTCAGTACTGCACTGGAGACTAGAGTGTGAGCCTTGACTTTTGTGATCTAGATTCTGGAGATGGAATTTCAACCCATAATATCCTGACTCCGAGTTGATAATGGGATCTTTCTGAACAATAGCTGTCATGCTAATTGAAGGCTTTCTCCTCTAAGAGACAGACTACAGTTACTTAAGTCCTGAATTATTCAGTCCAAATTGTTATAGAAAATTTTAGAGTCCTCCATTTATACATAGACCGCAAGATAGTGCCAGAAGAAACCACCAGTTGCTTGTCCCATTGGAACCATCCTGTTAGAATGTACTGGCACTATTTATTTTGGAATATTTGAGGACAATCACAAAAGCCAACATCAGGTGCAATCCTCCTGTTTGGGCAGTCAATCAAAAGTGCCCTGGAGACTTTAAGCTCACGTGGTTTAGGGTAACATAAACCAATTTGGCATGAAGGCTTGACTTGGTGGCTCTCTTGGCTCACCATCATGGCCTCAAAGATGTTGCTCACTCCTCAGAACGTCAGCACAGGCTGACCGATTGCAATGGTCCAGATGCAAGACCATAGACAGCGAGAGATTTATTTTTGTTTTTAGTTCATTTACGTAATGTGGGTATTGCTGGCTAAGACAGCATTCATTGTCCATCCCTAATTGCCCAGAGGGCAGTTAAGAATCAACCACATTGCTGTGGGTCTGGAGTCACATGCAGGCCAGATTGGTTAGAAGAGCAGATTCTCCTCCCCAAAGGTGAACCAGATGTTTCTTTTCCCCCTGACAATTGTCATCATTAAGAATCTTAACACCAGATATTTGATGAATTTAAATTCCACCATCTGCCATGGTGGGATTTGAAACCAGACCCAACCCTGCCAACAGAGCATGAATTGGGTCTCTGAATTAATGATCCAGTGATATTACCACTCGGCTATGCACAAACTATGAGTAGCACAAATCACCCTAAAATATTTGAGTAAATTGACACTATTGCCCTGGAAATATCAGTGGTAGATTTTTGGACCGAACTCACTGAGCTAGCTGTCCATCAATTCAAAGAGTGGAACTTCAGTAACATCTACAAGTCTCCGTGTCAACCAATCATGCTGTGAATTAAGCTCAACGGACAGGAATTCATGTTCTCCTGTCCAACCTGCAGGAATAGCAAGCCAGCAGTTGTTGTCGTACAGCTCTATTTTCTGATCATTAATAAGTGAATCTGCACCTCCTCTCTTACACTTTTAGCTCTAATCTGAACACGATCGGTTGGATAAAATGGTCGAAGCTCACAACTCATTACACCATGATATTATTTTCACAGTTTACTCTGCTAACTATTACAACTATCAGCACATTATTGTCTTCAAGTGAAATCAGTACTTACACATGCTTTCCCTTTTAACTTCCAAATTGCCAACACACTGTCAATCACTCAGAAGTGCATGCTCCTTGTCTGGATTGATTATCAATTCTGCTCATAGATCCCATGCAAACTGCTGCCCTGTCCTTAAATATGTGTTTCTGATCATGCAAAAATCACAGCCATGACAATGTTGGTTGATTGATTGATTGATTGATTTTATTTATTGTCACATGTACCTAATGACAGCGAAAAACTTTGTTTGCGAGCAGTACAGGCAGATAATAACAAGCAAGGATACACAGATCATAATAAGCTTCACAAGCTTCAAAATCTCCCCTCCCCCTACCGCATCCCAAAACCAGCCCAGCTCGTCCCCGCCTCCCTAACCTGTTCTTCCTCCCACCTCTCCCCTCCTCCCACCCCAAGCCCCACCCCCATCTCCTACCTACTAACCTTATCCTGCCTCCTTGACCTGTCCGTCCTCCCTGGACTGACCTATCCCCTCCCTACCTCCCCACCTACACTCACCTTTACTGGCTCCGTCCCCGCCTCTTTGACCTGTCTGTCTCCTCTCCACCTATCTTCTCCTCTATCCATCTTCTATCTGCCTCCCACTCTCTCCCTATTTATTTCAGAACCCCCTTCCCCTCCCCCATTTCTGAAGAAGGGTCAAGACCCGAAACGTCAGCTTTCCTGCTCCTCTGATGCTGCTTGGCCTGCTGTGTTCATCCAGCTCTGCACCTTGTTATCTCAGATTCTCCGGCATCTGCAGTTCCTACTGTCTCTACACAGATCATAAGGTGAATAAATATCTTGGACAAAGTAAGGCATACAGGTTACACCGCACAGGATTTGCGTTAGGCAAGGTCAACACTAACAAGATCGGCATTACTTGAAGTTAGAGAGGTCATTCTTCAGTCTAATAATGGCAGGGAAGAAGCTGTTCTTGAACCTGCTGGTGCGTGTGTTCAAACTGCTGTATCTTCTGCCTGACAGAAGAGGTTGTAGGAGGCCATTACTGGGGTGCGGTGGGTCTTTGATGATGTTAAAGAACAAAAGAACAAAGAAAATTACAGCACAGCAACAAGTCCTTCGGCCCTCCAAGCCTGTGCTGATCCAGATCCTCTATCTAAACTTGTCGCCTATTTTCCAAGGATCTGTATCCCTGTGCTCCCTGCCCATTCATGTATCTGTCTAGATACATCTTAAATGACGCTACCGTGCCCGCCTCTACCACGTCCGCTGGCAACGTGTTCCAAGCACCCACCACCCTCTGCGTAAAGAACTTTCCATGCATATCTCCCTTAAACTTTTCTCCTCTCACCTTGAAACCGTGACCCCTAGTAACTGAGTCCCCCACTCTGGCAAAAACCTTGCTATCCACCCTGTCTATACCTTTCATGATTTTGCAGACCTCAATCAGGTCCCCCCTCAACCTCTGTCTTTCGAATGTAAATAATCCTAATCTACTCAACCTCTCTTCATAGCTAGCGCCCTCCATACCACGCAACATCCTGGTGAACCTCTTCTGCAACCCTGTCCAAAGCATTCGTATCCTTTTGGTAATGTGGTGACCAGAACTGTACGCAGTATTCCAAATGTGGTTGAACCAAAGTCCGATACGACTGTAACATGACCTGCCAACTCTTGTACTCAATACCCCGTCCAATGAATGAAAGCATGCCGTATGCCTTCTTGACCAATCTATCGATCTGCATTGCCACCTTCAGGGTACAATGGACCTGAACACCCAGATCTCTCTGTGCATCAATTTTCCCCAGGGCTTTTCCATTTATCATATAGTTCGCTCTTGAATTGGATCTTCCAAAATGCATCACCTCGCGTTTGCCTGGATTGAACTCCATCTGCCATTTCTCCGCCCAACTCTCCAATCTATCTATATTCTGCTGCATTCTCTGACAGTCCCCTTCACTATCTGCTACTCCACCAAT
>NC_063333.1:146295244-146315407 GCF_021869965.1 Rhincodon typus | reverse complement strand
TCTAGGCCCGAAACGTCAGCTTTCCTGCTCCTCTGATGCTGCTTGGCCTGCTGTGTTCATCCAGCTGTACACCTTGTTATACCTTCCTCCAGATCATTTAGGTATATCACAAACAACAGTGGTCCCAACACGGATCCCTGTGGAACACCACTGGTCACAGTTCTCCATTTTGAGAAACTCCCTTCCACTACAACTCAGTCTCCTGTTGCCCAGCCAGTTCTCTATCCATCTAGCTAGTACACCCTGGACCCCATACGATTTCACTTTCTCCATCAGCCTACCATGGGGAACCTTATCAAACGCCTTACTGAAGTCCATGTATATGACATCTACAGCCCTTCCCTCGTCCATCAACTTTGTCACTTCCTCAAAGAATTCTATCAAGTTGGTAAGACATGACCTTCCCTGCACAAAACCATGCTGCCTATCACTCATAAACCCATTTTCTTCCAAATGTAAATAGATCCTATCCCTCAGTATCTTCTCCAGCAGCTTCTCCATCACTGACGTCAGGCTCACCGGTCTATAATTACCTGGATTATCCTTGCTACCCTTCTTAAACAAGGGGACAACATCAGCAATTCTCCAGTCCTCCCAGACCTCACCCGTGCTCAAGGATGCTGCAAAGATATCTGTTAAGGCCCCAGCTATTTCCTCTCTCGCTTCCCTCAGTAACCTGGGATAGATCCCATCCGGACCTGGGGACTTGTCCACCCTATTGCCTTTTAGAATACCCAACACTTCCCCCCTTCTTATGCCGACTTATCCTAGAGTAATCAAACATCTATCCCTAACCTCAACATCCATCATGTTCCTCTCCTTGGTGAATACCGACGCAAAGTAGTCATCAAGAATCTCACTCATTTTCTCTGACTCCTCGCATAACTTCCCTCCTTTGTCCTTGAGCGGGCCAACCCTTTCTCTAGTTACCCTCTTGCTCCTTATGTACGAATAAAAGGCTTTGGGATTTTCCTTAACCCTGTTTGCTAAAGATATTTCATGACCCCTTTTCTCCCTCTTAATTTCTCATTTCAGATTGGTCCTACTTTCCTGATATTCTTCCAAAGCTTCGTCCATTTTCAGTCGCCTAGACCCTATGTATGCATCCTTTTTCCTCTTTGCTATTCCCACAATTTCACCTGTCATCCATGGTTCCCTAATCTTACCCTTTCTATCCCTCATTTTCACAGGGACATGTCTGTCCTGCACTCTAATCAACCTCTCTTTAAAAGCCTCCCATATATCAAATGTGGATTTACCCTCAAACAGCTGCTCGCAATCTACATTCCTCAGCTCCTGCCGAATTTTGCTATAGTTGGCCTTCCCCCAATTTAGCACTCTTCCTTTAGGACCACTCTCGTCTTTGTCCATGAGTATTCTAAAACTTACGGAATTGTGATCACTATTCCCAAAGTAATCCCCTTTTGAAACTTCAACCACCTGGCCGGGCTCATTTCCCAACACCAGGTACAGTATAGCCCCTTCCTGAGTTGGACTATTGACATATTGCTCTATAAAACCCTCCTGGATGCTCCTTACAAATTCTGCTCCATCTAAACTCCTAACACTAAGTGAACCCCAGTCAATGTTGGGAAAATTAAAATCTCCCATCACCACCACCCTGTTGCTCCTACATCTTTCCATAATCTGTCTACATATTTGTACCTCTATCTCATGCTGGCTGTTGGGAGGCTTGTAGTACAGCCCCAACATTGTTACCGCACCCTTCCTATTTCTGAGCTCTGCCCATAATGCCTCACTGCTCAAGTCCTCCATAGAGCCCAGCTTCAGCACAACTGTGATATCCTCTTTGACCAGTAATGCAACTCCTCCACCCCTTTTACCTCCCTCTCTATCCTGCCTGAAGCATCTATATCCTGGGATATTTAGTTGCCAATCTTGCCCTTCCCTCAACCAAGTCTCAGTAATAGCAATAATATCATACTCCCAGGTACTAATCCAAGCCCTAAGTTCATCTGCCTTACCTACGACATTTCTCGCATTAAAACAAATGCACTTCAGACCACCTGTCCCTTTGCGTTCATCATCTGCTCTCTGCCTACTCTTCCCCTTAGTCACACTGACTTCATTATCTAGTTCCTTACAGGCTTTAGTTACTACCTCCTTACTGTCCACTAACCTCCTCATTTGGTTCCCATCCCCCTGACACATTAGTTTAAACCCTCCCCAACAGCGTTAGCAAAAGCACCCCCTCGGACATTAGTTCCAGTCCTGCCCAGGTGTAGACCATCTGATTTGTAATAGCCCCACCTCCCCCAGAACCGGTCCCAATATCTCAAAAATCTGAACCCCTCCCTCCTGCACCATCTCTCAAGCCACTCTTTTATCCTGCCTACTCTTTCATTTCTACTCTGACTAGCACGTGGCACTGGTAGCAATCCTGAGATTACTACCTCTGAGGTCCTACTTTTTAACTTGGCTCCTAACTCCCTAAATTCTGCTTGTAGGACCTCATCCCGTTTTTTACCTATATCATTGGTGCCTATATGCACCACGACAGCTGGCTGTTCACCCTCCTCCTTCAGAATGTCCTGCAGTTGATCTGAGACATCCCTGACCTGTGCACCTGGGAGGCAACCTACCATTCGGGAGTCTCGTTTTCGACCACAGACTGCCTATCTACTCCCCTTACAATCGAATCCCCTATGACTATAGCCCTTCCACTCTTTTTCCCGCCCTTCTGTACAGCAGAGCCAGCCACGGTGCCATGAACCTGGCTACTGCTGCCTTCCCCTGGTGAGCCATCTCCCCCAACAGTATCCAAAACGGTATACCTGTTTTGGAGGGAGATGACCGCAGGGGACACCTGCACTGCCTTCCTGCTTTTTCTCTGCCTTTTGGTCACCCATTCCCTAATCTGTGGTGTGACCAATTTGCTGAACGTGCTATCCACGACTTCCTCAGCATCGCGGATGCTCCAAAATAAGTCCATCTGCAGCTCCAGAACCATCATGCGGTCTAACAAGAACTGCAGCTGGACACACTTCCTGCACGTGTAGGAGTCAGGGACATCGGCCGTGTCACTGAGCTCCCACATTGAGCAAGAGGAGCATAACACAGGTCTGGGATCTCCTGCCATTTTTACTCTTAAGCTTAGTTTAGTCCTACTATAATATCAAATAATAGATAAATGAAATGAAAAAAAATTTTACCAATCACTCTACTTACCAGCACATGATAGAAAAAAAAGAAAAAGTAAAACCTTACCTTATCAACACACCAGAGTCTTTTTTTTTGGTTAGAGGAGGAAGGGTGGGTGAGAGACACTGCACGTGTAGTGTCTTGGGTTTAGCCACTGCCCAAATATATCAGTTCACTCACGTTCCCAGAGCGCAAGTCGACTGCTCCCACTCAGCTCCACTGCCAAAATGAAGAACTTACTTTCCTGGCAGCCCCCTGGTCCATGCTCTCACTGCTCCCGCTGCTGCTGCAAAAATGGAGGCCGCTGATTCCACGAGGTAAGTATTAACTGGGAAACTTACCTTCCCGGCAGCCCCCTGGTCCTCGCTCTGACCGCTCCCACTGCTACTGCAAAAATGTTGGCAGCCTTTCTGCAGCAATGAGACATGTAAATGGAGTCCATGGGTGGAAGGTTGGCTTCTTTGATTGTCTGGGCTGTGCACACCACCTTCTGTAGTTTCTTATGGTCCTGGGCAGAGCAGTTGCCGCACCAGACCAGTTGCTGTACCAGGATTGCTATGCACCCCACCCTCCCAGTTTTGATTGTACCTCTTACATCCTTCAACAATCCAACTTCCTGGGTCCTTAAATAGTCCATTAGCATAAGAAGGTGTTTTGAAGAGGAAGATTCTAGCTTGTCAGCACTGTCAGAGTGGTGACTGAGTTTTACTCTGGTGAAATTGCTGTTTAGTAATTGTTAACATAGCCAGGTAATACGGGTGCAAACCAAAGAAGCTGGGACACACAGCTTCGTAGACTGTAAGTACTATTTACGGCTCTGCAGTTTGGCCACAAGGTTCAATGGTTGGAATAAATCATTGAACTAGATTGATACACGTCATTGTGTGGCCTGGCTGATTGTAGCATCTCGTGATTCAAAAAGTTAAAATGAAACAAAGAACTGCAGATGCTGGAGATCTGAAACAAAACCAGAAATTGCTGGAGAAAGTCGACAGGTCTGGCAGAATCTGTGGAGAGAAGAAAACCGTTATTATTTTGAGTCCAGTGAGCCTCCGTTTGAACTGAAAGCAGCCATAGGATTGAAGCTAGGCTGCTTCTTGACTCAATTCTTGAGAAGTCCAATTTATCCCTCAAGGTTAAATTGAGTAGTTGAGAATTTCACTGGTAAACTGCAAGCATCCCATTTCCATGTATTAACATGTATTATTAGCTAATCTTGCCTCAATTATTTTCAAGTTACTATTGTTTGCATGGAGGATGTTTCCCATTGTGTGTGAGTCTAGCACCAGAGACATAATCTCAGGATAAGGTGTTATCCATTCAATATAGATCATTCAATATAGATAAATAGACAAGAGTGAATTTGTGGAATTCTCTACTGAAGAGGCTGAGAAGGTTAGGTCATTAAGCATATTCAAATTGAAATAGATCTTTAATCACTAAGAGGAATCAAGCATTATGGGAAGAAGGCAGGAAAGTGGAGTTCAGGTTTATCAGATCACCCATGATATCATTGAATGCCTGCGCAGACCCAATGGGCTGAATGGCCTATTCTTCTGCTCCTATATTTTATGGTCTTAGTCAAGGGGCATGATGGTTAGTCAGGAAGTGCCACTGCAGTTGGTCAAGGGAATTGTCCAATTTGGGACCAGGAGCTTGACCATGGTCAGTCCTGCAGACTGAGCGCAACCAGTCTAATGGTTACTGTTCGGTCAATTGAGGAGCAGGACTGAAATCACTCAGGGTGCTGGTCTGTCCTCAGTCAGGAAAGGTGCTGACACCTTCCCCACCCAAAGTGACTGAAAAGGCAGTGCAGAGGGCAGGAAGGCTTAGTAGCTGGGTTGGGAGAGACCCACTGAGCAAAGATATTGCATGCAATCATGAGAAGGGCCAACCATGAGTCTCAGTGGGAGGTGGAATCAGTAGCAGAGTTAGACTGAGTTTGAGTTAGTGGAGGGAAGATGATAACACTTACCCTTGAAAAGGACAGAAGGTCATTCACCTTGTTGTGGCATTACTTCATGTTTTCCTGGATCATGTACGCCCCTCTGTCTTGGGTGGCTAGGCTGACAGCGTCTGGTGTTGTGGTCTCCTCTGGCCATCCTGGGGAAAGAGTACGGTCCTCTTCTTCCCTACCCCACCTAAGTACCCATCTACAAAGTGGGTGGCCAGTTTGCCTCCCTCATCCCTGCCATTTGGAATTGTACACTGAAACACTAAGGGCAGCTCCTGGCTAGCATGTCGTTAAGAACACTGTCATTTAACCATGGCACCCACGGCAAGACAATCCCAGCACTGGTGAGCACCTCTGTGTCTTTCTAGAATGAGACAGCACGGGAGAGATGCCATGGAGATGGAATATGTACTTAAAGACCGAAGTAGTGGAGAATTGTTTGAGGTAAGTGTTATGGACCAGACCAGACCAGACCGCACAAAATATTTTTAGAAGGTAGCCTAGACCGTAACTTTCTCTTATTTAAAAGTAGATGTGAAGTGCTATGTTCCACATGCAATTCAACTGATCAAACTATTCAGTATGAAGCAAAACAGAATTTATTGAAATACTATACTTAAAATACAAACAAAAGAAAGAGGAATTTAGAATAACTGAACTCTATCAGAAAACTTAACAGAATAATAGATACAGTAACCTTTATTAATTAATTGTTCCAATATATGACCATCCAATAAACACACCTCTTAACAAAAAGGCAAATTCAGACACAGATTCTCACATGGAGTTCTCCTATCCAGAAGGAAAAATAACATCGAGAAAATTCAGAGAGAGTAGCAACCAAGAGAGTTTCACTGAAACTTCCAACTCTTTTTCTGATGTTACCCAGAAATTCTGATCTGCAGGAGCTGACCACATACGTTGAAGCTGTTAAACAACAAAACCAAGGCCTCCCAAGCTGTTTACTCAAGTGATTGTCACAAGCCAGATTGGTGCCTCTTGTTCAATCTCTCTGTTAAAAGAAACAGAACAAAATAACCTCTTAAAGCCACAGCATTGTCATATATGTCAGTAGGGCTTATGGACAGAGATCCTCCAGGAAAATCACCAAAATTGTCACTCAGCCAAAATATAGGAAAATTTAGCCAAATGTTTCAGCTAGCAGATCTGGAAAAGTTTAAGAAAATCCAATGGTTCGCACTGTTACCTCACAGCACCAAGGACCCAGGTTCAATTCCACTCTCTGTCAACTGTCCGTGTAGGGTTTGCAAGTTCTACTTGTGTCTGCGTGAGTTTCCTCCAGGTGCTCTGATTTCCTCCCATGATCCAAAGATGAGCAGGTTTGGTGGATTGGCCATGCCAAATTGTCCCATAGTGTCCAGGGATGTGCAGACAAGGTGGGTTAGCCATGAGAAATGCACGGTTACAGGGATGGGGTATGGTGAATGCTCTTCGGAATGTTAGCGTGGACTTCATGGGCTGAATGGCCTGCTTCTACACTGTAGGGATTCTACGATTCCATGATTCTATAGCACTGGGAGACAGGGAGGGGAAGGATCAAACCTTGGAGCAAAATATATTGTTGGCTTCTTCATGGAGTCCACAAAGTCATGACTTGTGCTTACAAATAGAGGAAAGTTAATGTCAGATATGCATTTACCTGTTTCAGTCCATTTAGGATGAACCCAAAATATGTTCGTTGACACTTAAAGTTCCCGACATAGCAAACCATTAAGGAGCTGCCGTGTAGTGACAGGGTATCAGTCACTATTGAGAAAATAATAAGAATCATTCAGATACCACAATTATGAATGCTCAGATATCACATAGACTGCAGCAGTTCGAGAAGACAGCTCACCCCCACCTTCTCAAAGGCAACGAGGGACAGGCAATAAATGCTGGGCCCAGCCAACGATGTCCACATTCCATAAATCATAGAATCATAGAATCCCCACAGTGTGGAAGCAGGCCATTTGGCCCATCGAGTCCACACCAACCCTCTGAGGGACATCCCACCCAAACCTGCCCTCCTACCCTATTCCTGTAACTCTGCATTTCTCCATGGCTAACTCACCGAGCCTACACATCCTTGGATACTATGTGCAATTTAGCGTGGTCAGTCCACCTGACCAACACATATTTGGACTGTGGATGAGTAAATTTAAAAAAAAACTACCACATTAGAAACTAAAGTTGCAACAGACTGCCAGAGCAACAATCTTTACAGTCCTGGACGGACTGATCTACAGAGACGAATTCTGGTATAAGACCCTGAGAGGAATCTTTGTTGGAGGTTTTGGAGGCAACATTATAAATCATTATGTCAGTCTGGGTCACTGATTTGTCATTGCAGGTAGCAAATTTCCAACTATTGGGCCCCTGTGTGAGCCATACATTCTATTTTAGAAAAAAAAGACCAACCGAGATTCTGGAATAAATACAAGAAGGCGTATTTCTACAGCTCAAAGGATGATTGTGCAACGTGGAATAGGATGAGAGGTTGCTGCAAAGCAAAAGTGTTGAAGGTCAAACTTAACAGTTGGAAAACTAATTCGTAAAAGTGCCTGCTTTCAGCAATCTTCTAACTTGCTCTCCATATAAATTGATTTACTAGCACTTTTGTTAAAATAAAATGTTCCTCCTGATACATAATGCAGATGATAGTGGTGCTGGTTAACTGCCAAATTGGCTGAACTAACAATTCTAGTGAACGAACACAAAGAAAAATGTTCAATGTCATAAAAATAGAAAAGGTGATTTGGCTTTTATTAAGCACTATAAAATATTTAAAAAATGGCCAGAAGTGTGTTGTCAGCTTTAAAGCTCTAAGCCATCTTTTAAAAGTTGCAGATTGTTGCCCTGAGGGAGTTGCTGAAAAAGTTACTCATGCAATTTCCTTTTTTTTTCACGCATTTGCAACCTCTTGCACATTGATAGTATTTCTGAAGGAATGAGGGAAATTTGGAGATTATGGAGAGGATATTTCAAACGTACATAGATAAACTGGCCTCTCCATGTTCACAATAGCACAGAGCCAAAAAAAGACTTAATTATACCTAGGACAGAAAGCAGGTGAGGAGGTGTGAATTGGCTGTCTTTAACCTCTACGGTTAGTCACAACAAAGATTTATGTTCGTTTTAGTAGGGTACAATATTTCCCACTAAGAAAATTGCTCTGTCTATTGTATCAGTGAGGAGCCAATCATAAGTGATTCTGTGAATGAAAGAAAGAGTAATTTTATTATCTGCCATCCCTCAAAAATAATTAAATCATGATATCAGGCATTTACAACAATGTTAAAAGGGATAGCTTCCAGTAAAGAAGAAAAATGAATGGAATTTGAAGTCCTCGGGGTGTCCTTGAGATGTAAGGATTTTAGCCTGAGGTCTGATTTGTTTAACTGGTGTTGCTACAAAGTTGTGTCGAATTCTCATGAATTGAAAAACAGTACGTGGTCCCTTTAAGACATTATGCTTTGTCTGTGCTTGGAAGTTTGCAAGCATTGTACAGAGAGTCCCAAAATTTAAACAAATGTATCAAAAAGCCTTATAGTTGGCAAGAAAAACAGCAGTTTTGTTTTGATGTTTTGACAACAAGTTTGAATTTGGCCAATTAATTTAAACTAAGCACCTAGATACAGAAAGCCAATTGAATTTAAAAGCTGATGGTGTTGACAACCTGGAAGCAATTGTATTATAAGAATTTGATGTGTCGTAGGGGATATATAAGAAAGGTTTTATGAAGATAGGGGGAGAGCCAAAGTTCAGGTGCAGCGAAAGTAAGTCTGCCATCTGATAGACAAACCTGGCTTTCACAAAAAACCGTTAAACTCTCTGAAGAGACCCATCAGAAGTACCATGGCAGTTTTGGCTCAAAGTCTTCATCAACAAAATTACGGAGATAAACATCCCTGACAGCATTGGAAGAAAGGCCTTAGTGGTGTAACAGAAAAGTCAGAGTGTTCTAGAAGACACAGTCTGTGTGAATTTGGAGAGATGAAATTTTAATTTATTGTTTTCTTATTAATTGGGTTTATATAAATGGGACTTGTGTTTATTTGAACAGTATTCCAGCAGAACTTAGCTCAGTTTGGAAATAGTTAGTACTTAGGGGGGATTTGTTCAGTTTGTTAGTATCGCTTTTAATTTGTTCATTGCTAGGGTTAAATACATAAATGGTTACTTGTTGCTTATAAAATGGATATCAGGGATTTACTTTCCTTTCATCAATATTTCAACAGATTATGAGGTGAACGACGAGCTTCTCTGGGTGTTTCAGGGGTAATTATTAGAAGGGAATCTCTACTCCCATCATAACAGATTGGGGCTTGTGTTTCTGGTTAATTATCAGTGGGGTTTAACTTTCACCTTCCCCATATCAATCTCTTGCATCCTCAGCAGTAGCAAGTATTGTAGATCTTTTTAAGTGATTGGTGTCCAGATGTTTCTCAACTACCTGTGTTGTAACATCAGGTGCTTTCATAGAATCCCTACAGTGTGGAAACAAGCCCTTTGGCCCAACAAGTCCACACCAACTCCCAGAGCATCCACCAAGACCATCCCTCACCTAACCTATACATCCCTCAACACTATGGGCAATTTAGCATGGCCAATCCACCTAACCTGCACATCTTTGGACTGTGGGAGTAAACCAGAGCACCCAAAGGAAACCCACGCAGACACAGGGAGAATGTGCAAACTCCACACAGACAGTCGCCCGAGGGTGGAATCAAACCTGGGTCCCGAGTGCTGTGAGGCAGCAGTGCTAACCACTGAGCCACCGTGCCGCCCCTTTGTCCTTTGAGAGAGAGAGAGAGCTTTCTCCTGCTCTGCGATTACAAATCCATCTCCACTGCTCTATCAAAAGCAGCTCTCAGCAATATAAATTGGTTTATGCATTTCAATGTCTGAGTTTATTATTTCCAAGTTTGATAATTACAGGTGACATCTCCAAAATGTAGGAGACAATGGCCTAGCAGTATTATCGCTGGACTGTTAATCTAGAGACCCAGGTAAATGTTCTGGGGGCCCCGGGTTTGAATCCCGCCATGGCAGATGGTGGAATTTGAATTCAATAAATATCTGGAATTAAGAGTCCAATGATGACCATGAACCCATTGCCGATTGTTGGAAAAAAAACCCATCTGGCTCACTAATGTCCTTTAGGGGAGGAAAGTGCCATCCTTACCTGGTCTGGCCTACATGTGACTCCAGACCCAAAGCAATGTGGTTGACTCATAACTGCCCTCTGGGCAATTAGGAATGGGCAATAAATGCTGCCTAGCCAGTGATGCCCTCATTCTCGGAATGAATAAAGGGAATAAATACCACACAGGTGTAAAATAGTTATAAAAAGCAAAAAAAAAGCCAGAGATAATAGGAACTGCAGATGCTGGAGAATCTGAGATAACAAGGTGCAAAGCTGGATGAACACAGCAGGCCAAGCAGCATCAGAAGAGCAGGAAAGCTGACATTTCGGGCCTAGACCCTTCTTCAGAAAGCCAGACTGAATGAACCATATTTTGATAATATGTCAATTTCAGTTCAGATGGTTTGTTTTTTACACATTGGCTTCTTGAACTTGACTAACCTTGTGATTAGCTGATTGCTGTGGCCATTATCAATCTGTGTTTCGCCTTCTACAAACCATTTCAACCCTTATAAATCCCATGTATCAAAATCAGATGATAAAATTCAAAAATCAGCTGTTCATATTTTATCCATTTCCTGACAATAGGAATGAGCTAAATTGAATTAAATAATGGCAATAAATGAATTTACAAAAAAAAACTACTGAAAATGAGAGGTTGGAAACCTGAGATAGTAGGAACTGCCGATGCTGGAGAATCTGGGATAACAAGGTGTGGAGCTGGATGAACACAGCAGGGCCAAGCAACATCAGAGGAGCAGGAAGGCTGACATTTCAGGTCGAGACCCTTCTTCAAAAACCTGAATCGGTTTTTAACAGAGGGGCAGGAATTTAGCCCCTATCTGTGAATCACTTTTGCTGCAATGCTAAACCTGACTTTCATTAATTTCTCCCTTTAACTAGGTACTTAATGGCCTCTCGCATGGCAGATTGTCACTGTTTGCTCATATGCCCATTACTAACCAAGGTGTTACCTATCATATTATTCAAGGCAAAGTAATCAGTGTTTGAACCATATGGACCTCTGCTGGTTCCTGTGCCCCACTTTTAACACGATCTTGAGAAGTTGCACTGCGATGCCACAGTCAGCCAACTCCATTCGAGACCCTCAGTCCCTGACATTCACTTGGACAGTGAATCTCTCCTCCAGATACCACTACTGCATCCTTCCAAATGCCTGTTATTGTTTTGAGTTACTGTGTTCAACATGAGGTCTTTATTAAAGTGAGTTTAAAATGTCGGACTACAATGTGTGCATCTATACATAGAGGTCATATACCTGTGGTAGACTATGCAGGACATTGTACATTATTGTCTTTCAGTCCAGACTTTAACCTATCTACTGACAACGTTTCTGGTTGACCACTTCAACACTTCCCCTCTCACCCGCCAAATTCCAGATCACCTGGAACAACTTCCCTGGGGTTCATTCAGGTTTGTTCATATCTCCAGGGCTGTGAACCTCAAATAAGTGGACCAGAGTTTGGGAGCAGGGCTGCTAACTCAAGGCGAAAGCTATACTTCAGAACAGAGCCTGCCCACTCCAGTCTGGAAATCCAATATCAGGAATGGTCAAAGACAAAGCTGGCATGTTTTTTTTCATTCAAATAGAAACTCTTGTATTTATTTCACAACTTTTATATTCTCAGTATGTTCCTAAAGTGTCTTCCTGCCTTTTAAGTATCCTTTGAAAAGTAGTCACCATTATAATGTAGGAATCAGGTCATGCAATTTGTGCACAGCAAGCTTCCACAAAAAAAAAACAATGATGGCAAGATAATTTAGTGATGTTGGATGAAGGATAAACGTTCAGCAGGGCACTGAGGAAAATTCCCCACCTCGTCTTTAAAGCGTTATGGGAGGATCTTTTGCTTCTTTCTCAAAGGGTCAATGGAGCATCCAGTTCAACATTACATCACTCCATTTCCCCTTACAATGACATCCCCTTCTGTTGTCCCACAGAATCGTGATGTTGATAATTGGACACCAACCCCTCCAGCTCATCTTTATTCACAACAGTCTTCATACGATGAGGATATCTCAACGTTACTTTATCAAGAAACATGGTTGTTTGGTGTTTGTTTGGATTTGAAATGATCACTGCTCACCTGAGGCCAGAGAAAACATATCTAACAGTTGTGTCATTAGAAAATATCCAAAAATCTCAGAATCCATCCGACGTGGAAAGAGGCCATTGGCCCATCGAATCTACACTGACCTTGTGAAGAACATCCCACCCAAATCCAGCTCCTACCCTACTCCTGTAACCTATATTTTTTTCATGGATAATCTACCTAATCTGTACATCCCTGGACACTATGATCAATTAAGCATGGCCAATCTACCTATAGGAGGAAACAAGAGCACCTGTCAGAAACCCACACTGACACGGGGAGAACATGCAAGGTCCACACAGACAGTCATCGGAGGGTGAAATCAAACTGGGGTCCCTGGCACTGCGAGGCAGCAGTGCTAACCATTGAGTCACTGTGCTGCTGTACTGCCCTGTTAGAAATTTCTACTAACATTTTCTTCACAATTTTCCATGGCCCAAGAAGTCTAATTTTTGACCTTCTTAATGATTAGTTGATTTACACTTTTGTTGGAGTTAATTGTGTTCTTTTAGAAGCATTCATGGGATGTGAGATTCCCTGGCAAAGTCAATGACCTGTCCCTAACTACAATTCAGAGGGTGATTTTGAACTGCATTCTAATGTTACACTATTTCAGAGCAAAATCAAAAGGATTGGGGAGCTTTTAAACACCAGCAGAGGATAACTATAAAAGCAATAAGGGGGGAGGAGATGAAATATGAGAGTAAGTGATCTCATAATATAAAAGAAGATTGCAAGAGATTTTTGGCTACTTAAAAGGTAAGAGAGGGGCAAGAGTGGACATTGGACCATGGGAAAATGAGGCTGGAAGAGTAGTAATGGGGAATAAAGAAATGACAGAGGAACTGAATAGTTAGTTTGCATCAGTATTCATGGTGGAAGACACCAGCAGCATACTACAAATTCAAGAACGTCAGAGGCAGAAGTGAGCGTAATGGTCATCATTAAGGAGAAGGTGCTGGGGAAGCTGAAGGGCCTGAAGGTGGATAAAAAACCTGGACCAGATGGACTACACCCCAGAGTTCTTAATGAGATAGCTGAGAAGATTGTGGTGGCATTGGTGGTGACTTTTCCGAAATCACTGGAGTCAGGGAGGGTCCCAGAGGAATGGAAAATGGCTAATGTAACACCACTGTTTAAGAAGGGAGAGAGGCAAAAGGCAGGAAACTACAGGCTGGTTAGCCAGATCTTGGTTATTGATAAGATTTTAGAGTTCATTATTAAGGATGAGATTGATTAGCACTTGGAAGTACATGGTAAAATAGGGCTGAGTCAACGTAGTCATACCTGAAAAGCCTGTTAGAATTCTTTGAGGATATAGTGAGAAAATTATGTAAATGAGAGCCAGTGGATGGGATATATCTGGATTTCCAGAAGGCCTTTGACAAGGTGCGCCACAGGAAATGTGTTAACTGAGATAAAAGCCCATTGGGGTGTTAGGGGCAAGATACTGGTATAGATAAAGGATTGGCTCACTGGCAGATGGCAGAGTGTAGGAATAATGAGGTCATTTTCAGGATGGCAGCCGGTGACGATTAGAGTTCTGCAGGGATCAACGTTGAAGCCACAACTATTCATGTTATAAATTCACGATCTGGATGAAGGAATTGAAGACATTGTTGCTGAGTGTGCAGATGACACAAAAGTAGGTGGAGGGACAGGTAGTGTTGAGAAGAGGCAAGGTTGCAGAAGTACTTGGGCAGGCTAAAAGAGCGGGCTAAGAAGTGGCAAATGGAATACAATGTGAGAAAGTGTGAGGTTATGCACTTTGGTAGGAAGAGTAGAGGTGTGGACTATTTTCTAAATATGGAAAGGCATTGGAAACCTGAAGAATGAAGGGACTTGAGAGTCCTAGTTCAGGATTCTCTTAAGATTAGCATGCAATTTCAGTTGATGGTTAGGAAGGCAAATGCAATTTTAGCATTCATTTCAAAAGGGATAGCATACAAAAGCAAAGATGTACTGCTGAGGCTTATTTAGAATGCAGACCACATTTGGAATGTTGTGAGCAGTTTTGAGCCTCTTATCTAAGGAAAGATGTCTTGGCATTGGAGAAGGTTTAGAGGAGGTTTACAACAGTGATTCAGGGGATGAATGACTAGATACATGAGGAGCGGTTGAGGACTCTGCATCTTTACTCGGTGGAATCTAAAAGAAGGAGAGAGGATTTCATTAAAACTTACAGAATTTGTGAGGCCTGGATAGAATGAATGTGGAGAATATGTTTCCACTAATAGGAGAGATTAGGATCGAAGGGCATGGCCTCAGAGTCAAGGGACAATCCTTTCGAACTGAGATGAGGAGGAATTTCTTCAGCCAGAGATGGTGAATCTATGGAACTCATTGCCACAGAGGGCTGTGGAGGCCAAGTCATTGAGTGTCTTTAAGACAGAGATAGACAGGTTTTTGATTAGTAAAGGGATAAAGGGTTATGGGAAGAATGCAAGAAAATGGAGTTGAGAAGCATATGAGAGTTATCATTACAGGATTGGGTTTTACATGACTGGTTTTGCAACCTTTTGCAACCAAGAATCAAGTTAATCAACAAAGGACAGCACGACATTCTTGTAGACAAATTTGATCAAATTTATTTTTATGCCTTGTTTGTTCATTGTTTATTGGTAGATGTGTCAATTTGATCAAAGATGTTCTATCAGCTATGAACATGCCACCTAAGCTGCTGTTGTGAAATGCAGTGGTAAATAGGAAATGAGCTCCAGTATTTCCTGAAATTTTGATGGTATATTGTTTTTATTGATGCACTGCGTGATGGTCTATTGTTAACATGAATGGACACTTTCACACTCCAGTGACATTCTGACTTGGCTATCTAGCAGCAATTGACTGAGAGTCAACTTTCATCACAAGATGGACTGAATGGTGTGAATTTAAGATTCAGCAAAGTTTAATGTTCAATAGCCTGCATTATTGCTGACTGTTCAAGCATCACTGATTATCCTTTTGTTTTCCTATTGTTAGCATTATTTTCAGGGTGATGCATGTCTCTTAGACAAACCTCACACATATCTGTAGTCATTACCTGCAAAACCTCTAGCAAATTGATGATCTTCTCTTGGAATCACTGACAATAAATCCAGCTGAGGACCAATAGTTGCCCAACCATGAAATTGTGTGTTTCTGTGGTCTCAGCTCTGACAGCAGAACTGCTGTGTTAAATGATAGGGTCGCTTGTAGTAATCCTCTATAGTGCCTATACCTCATAAATGATCTCCTTCTGAAATAAAATATTTCTTATTAAAGTGACACTTGATATTTTAAATGGAAGACTCAAGTTTTAAATGAAGGGAGACCATGTGCAAACTATCATGCAAATATGAATGACAGAGAACATGCAATTGTGAATTCTGCCAAATGCTTTATTTTACAAATTCTTCATCAGTTGGAAGGTAGTGAGACAGGTGGCAGGAATAACTAATAACCTCATGGGTTTAGACTGTGTTATGTGGCTAAATATCTTTAAGTATTTGCTGGTATGAAATCAGCAATCACTGCTTAGGACTGGACAGAAACAAATCTTGATTAGCGAGAAGCTATGTAGATTAAAATGGCTAAAATCCTAAATCTTTTAATCAGACATTGATAACATTTTATTGGGAATAAAACATGCAGGGCAAATGCTCCCAGGGCCTGAATAATGTGAAACTTGGCCAGGAGGCTGGAAAAATTGAACGAAATATCCAGCGAGAACTTTCTCAACATCATCTGACCGTAGATGTAGGAGCAGAATTAGGACATTCAAACTATCAATTCTGCTCTGCCATTTGATCATGGCTGATATGTTTCTCAATCCCATCCTCCTAACTTTTCTCTGTAACTCTTGATCCCCTTACTAACCAAGAACTTATATAACTATGTCCAAAATGCCCTTAATGATTTAACCTGCACAGCCCTCTGCAGCAATGAGTTCCACAGAGTCACCACATTCTGGCTGAAATTCCTTATCTCAGTTCTAAGTGGTTATCCCTTCATTCTGAGACTGTGTCCTTGGGTCCTAGCCTCTCCCACTACTCGAAACATCTTCTCACATCCATTCTGTCCACGCCTCTCAGTATTCTATACATTTTCAATCAGATCTCCCCATATCCTTTGAAACTCCACTGAGTGCAGAGCCAGAGTCCTCAAGTGCTTCTCTTAAGACATGCCCTTCATCCTGGGATCGAAGCCAGATAGTTCCAATTTCCAACCAATTGCTGGAAAGCGAGTCATGATTCTCGCTAGTGAATGACGTGAGGCCTATTTGCAGGGATTATCACCCATTATTACCCTTATTACAATGTAATCATGCCTCATTAATATGTAGTTTCCCATTCTCTCACTTACTGTGTAAAAACAAAACATTGAGAATACTGAACAAGAAAAGCTGAGCAGGTACCTGGTCTCTCCAGCAACACTGCATTCCAACACCAGTGCAGATATTCAACACCAACACTGTTATCCAACACCAATACTGATACCCAACACCAATATCATAGTGCATGCTCCATTGGCAGTGACCCTTGTACATAATGTCCACAGGCACTGATATCCAACACATACCATCCTTTGCACATCGTGGAACATCTCCAATCCCCTTGCAGGGTGCTTCTGCATTTCAATGCTGTACTTCAGAGCACACTGGCTCCATACATTGGAATTCTGCTGCAAGAACAGGTCCCCAGCTCATGGATTGCATTTAGGTGCACCTCAAGGCTGCTTAGCCGCTGTCTTTTCAGTCACACACTTTGTATCTGTTTCAATGCTCACAATATTCCTGCCTTGCCTTCTGGTGCTTTGTCCCCTCATCTGTACTTTAAAGACTCACAGTACTTCTGTCTTGCCTCACTGTTTAGTGCAGACACATGCCAGATAGTTTTTTTTCCGCTGACATCACACCGACAGCATACATCAGTAGTGTAGTTAGCACTGCATTGGATGTACTTCAACCAAGCAGTTGTGTCTCAAGGCTGAAGCAGAACAGATGTCAATCAAGTCAAGGGGAGCTGCTGTAAGTCAGGAGATCCTTGGACCATCAAAAGACAGTGTCTGCTTGGACACAGCCTATCATCCCCTTGAGGCAGTCAGGGTCACTACAGTGCCAGCAGGGGGCCACTGTCAGTCCTGAAGGGCCAATGCAAGTGGTCAGGGGTTTCATGGTTCATCAGTCGGGGAGTTACATGGTGCTTGGTCAGGGGTCTGGTCATTCACCAGTCAGAGGTGGTCCACCCAACTCAGTTGGCCACCTTTTGGGGGAGTAGGGGGCAGCTCAGTGAAAGTCAAGGTCAGTTTTAAGGGGACACTGATATGGTAGGGCAGTGAGGAACTCAAGGCTGAGGATTGGAGGCAACAACCAGAGATACAGAGGGAACAAGGACATTGAAGGGGGAAAATTGAGATTTTGGGGCAGGGTGGTAGTGCATGGGAGGATACATGATGCCACAGGCTGGGAGAGGTGGTTGGTGGGGGGCGTGGGGATTGTTTCTTATTGGTAATCAACACCAGCATGGCCTTGAACATGGTTCTTTGCATCACGATGGTGGGCAGGTCCAAGCCCTATTTATCCAATTTCCTTTCGGAAGCTACAAGTAAACTCAAATCCTCAAACCTTTTGGGCAATGCATCCTCAATCCTAATCCAGACATGCACGAGGAGCTTCCTCACATTTTGAATCAATTTATTTACCAATCACCTTAAATCTGTGCCCTTCGAATTAATGACGCTTCAGCCATTAGAAACAATTTCTCTTCATATACTCTATCCAAATATTGCACGATTTTAAACACCTCCATCAAACCCATCTAACCTCTTCTGTTCTAAACACAGAAGGAGAGTATTTGGCCCATCCAGTCAATGCAAGTCTGCTGTTGAGCAATCCAGTCAGTCCCATTCACCCGCTCTGTTCTCATACTTGGCAAGTTTCTCTGCAAAGCCAGTCCAATTTCCTTTCACTATTGATCAGCTCCTCTTGCACTATCCACCATGGAAACAGTGTGCTTGCACTGGAGAGAGATTCAACAGGATTTTGCTTGGAATGGAGCAGTTTAGTGAGGAAGAGAAGCTGGATATGCTCATTTTCTGAAGTAGGGTCCTGACCCAAAACATCAGCTTTCCTGCTCCTCTGATGCTGCCTGGCCTGCTGTGTTCATCCAGCTCCACACTGTGTTATCTCTGGATACACTCGGGTTGTTTTCTTTGGAGCAAATAAGGTTGAGGGCTGACCTGATAGAGGTGTATTAGATTATGAAGGGCATGGGCAGGGTGGATACAGAGCAGCCTTACTTGAGGGGTCAATAACAAGGGGGCTTCATTATAGGTTGGAAGGCAGGAGGTTTGGAGGGGGTTTGAGGAGAGATTTTTTTTCACAAAAAGGTGAAATCTGGAATGCAGTGCCTGGGAGGGTAGCTAAGGCAGGAATCCTCACAACATTTAAAATGTACTTGGATGAGCACTTGAAACCTCATAACATTCAAGACTGGAGACCAAGCGCTGGTAAATGAGACGAACGTAATTTTGGCAGTACACACTTGATGGGCTGAAGGGTCTCTTCTGTATGGAATGATTTTATGATAAACAGAACCATCCCAAGGCTTGGAGAATCAGGGCCATGTGTAATGTATGTGAGGAGTGGGGGTTTGGGGGGTGCTTCTGTGCTAGTAGGCTCCTGGAAACTGAGATGGGTGTGACCCTTGAGTAAATGAGGCTGACACTGTGTGAACTTTAATTTCATTCTTGGTTTCAGTTGAAAGTAGTGGGTTATCATAAACGGAAAAGAGCTTTAGGCCACGTAATCAGAGCTAAGATAAACCCGCAGGCACAGAGGACAATGTTCATAGGATTGAAGGCAAAAGCTGAAGAGCCATGGAAGTGGAGGGTAGGAACGGGCCCTCAGGACAATGTGCCCCTTGTGTGGTGTGCCTCTCTCTGTGTGATTTATACTGAGCTCCTAATGCTCTCGTCTGGGAGGACACCTCACGAAAACAGCAAACTCCAGGTCATTACCACCCGCTGAGTTTAAACATTCTTTATCCTCATATCAACACTGTCAATGATCATTTATTGCCACTGGAAAATATTGGGAATGGACAGAATCAAGGGAAGAAGAAACAGGGTGAATACAGTGAGATGGATGAAAGGTATGGGGAGGTGATGGTTTTATCACTATTAATTAATTTTGTGATGGTGCTATGGCTTTAAGCGGTGCATTTTGTCCTGGTTTCTTTTAAGAGAGAGATTGAATGAAAGTTATTGAGCAGATTGTGGTAATGTAAACAACTTGTGAGGCCTTTGGGTTTTTTATCTCAAAGTTGGAACAATAAAACCAGCCTGGATGGTTGTGGCCAGCTTTCACAGATCAGTATTTGTAGGTTTTTTAGGTTATAGACTCGGCAGAAGCTGCTGGAGTCTTGAAGAAGTAGAAGCTAATTTCACCTCCCCCGCCGGCATCACCCTCTCGGTTACAGCTAGAAGCTGGGGTTTCATTTCCTACTGCAGGCAGTGTATGTGAGAAAATCTGATTTCTGAATTTGCTTTTTGCCAAAGGGTGTGTTTATGGAACAGTTAATTAATAATAGTTACTGTATCTGTTATTTTGTTAAGTTTTTCAAAAGAGATAAGTTATTTGAAGTTCTTCTTTGTTCTGAGATAGTAGGAACTGCAGATGCTGGAGAATCTGAGATAACAAGGTGTAGAGCTGGATGAACACAGCAGGCCAAGCAGCATCAGAGGAGCAGGAAGGCTGACGTTTCGGGCCTAGACCCTTCATCAGAAAATTTTCTGATGAAGGGTCT
>NC_063333.1:146234033-146294844 GCF_021869965.1 Rhincodon typus | reverse complement strand
TGCTGCTTGGCCTGCTGTGTTCATCCAGCTCTACACCTTGTTATCTCTCTTCTTTGTTCTGTTGTGTTTTGATGATACTGTTTGAATAAATTGTGTTTAATGTTTTAAGGAAGATCTGTAGCTCGGGTTATGGTTGGAGCTGTTGGTTGGTTCGCCGAGCTAACTGGTTTTCATGCAAATGTTTTGTCTCCCTTCTAGGTGACATCATCAGTGCTACACAGCCTCTGTTGAAGCACTGTTGTTCTGTCCCGCTCTGAGTTTATAATGTCCGGTCTGTCATGTTGGGCAGTCTTGTTTCCAGTTTTGTACCTTGATGGTATGTAGAGGGGGTGTATTTCAACATGTTTGTTTATTCCATCGTTGGTTGAAAACCAGGCATCCAGGAATTCTTGTGCTTGTCTTTGTCTTGCTTGTCCTAGTACTGCAACTTTGTCCCAGTTAAACTGATGCCCTTCATTGTCGGAGTGTAATGAAACGAGGGAGAGTTGGTCGTGCTGTTTACTGCAAGTTGGTGTTCATGTATCCTGGTGGTGAGTTTCCTGCCTATCTAGTGTTTCTCGCAGTTGCTGCATGGTATTTTATATATCGCATTTATCCTGCTCATTGCGGGTATGGGGTCTTCAGTCTTTGAGTAACTGATCAAGTGCGGCTGATGGTTTGTGTGCTATCCTTATTCCAAGAGGTCGTAGGAGTCTTGTATACAGTTCGGATGTGTTTCTAACATAGGGTAGAGTGGCCAGTGTGTTGGGGCATACGGTGTCTTCTTGGTGTTATTTGTTTGTCCAGCATCAGCGGACAAAGCTGTGGACTCAGTATTGGTGTTCCTCTTCATTTTTGTACAGCTCCGGGGTGTTGCAGTGAGTTATCGCTCAGTTAAACAGAGTCTTGACACAGCTCTGTTTGTGGACACTGGGGTAGTTACTGTTGTAATTCAGGATTTGGTGTAACTGTGTAGTCTTTCTGTATATGCTGGTAAGGAATTCCCCTTTGTTCATTCATTCCACCATTATGTCTAGAAATGGGAGTTGATTGTTATTCTCTTCTTCCCTGGTGAACTTGATCCCGGTGAATATGATATTAATAAGGTGGTGTGTTTCTTCTAACTTTGCTCGTTTAATGATCTGATCACGAAGGTATCGTCCACGTATCTAACCCATAGTTTAGGCTGGATCTGAGGAAGGCCTGTGCACTCCAGTCTTTGCATAACAGCTTCTGCTATAGCCCCTAGATGGGTGAACCCATGAGTGTTCCATTTGTTCATATACCTGGCCATTGAAAACAAAGTGTGTAGTACTGTGAAACCATTGTTGAGGAAAAATAAAACATCAACAATGCCCTTTAGGGAAGGAAACTGCCATCCTTACTCAGTCTGGTCTACATGTGACCCCAATCCACAGCCAATGTAGTTGACTGTTAACTGCATTCTGGGTAATTAAGGATGGGCAATAAATGCTGACCCAGCCAGTGAGACCCACACTGAGCAAGTAAGTAAAATTATGGCAGAGACATGACAAGGAGACAAAATCTTGGAACTCCTTCCCAGGACCTACACCTCAAGAAGACAGCTCACTTCCACCTTCTCAAAGGGAACTAGGGATGGAGCAACACACACCAGCCTATTCATCAATGCCTACATCCCACAAGCAATCACAATTAAGAAAAAATGTCCATGAGTAAAACAGGGATGTTTGTGAGAGACGGAAGAGCAAAATCTATTCAATGACAAATGTCATGATGGAACAAGAAAAGGTAAAGTGATAATGGGTCTCATTAATCAGGTCCTATACAAAAAGACTCATATAGTGCAGCAGTAGTATCTCCCCTCTGGGCCACAAGACGTCAGATTAAAATCTCACCTCTTTCACCATCATAGAATCCATACAGTGTGGAAGCAGACCCTTCGGCCCAAAAGTCCACACTGACCCTCAGAGCATCCCACCCAGACCCATCCTACATAACCCACCTAATATAGGCATCACTAGACACAATGCAGCAATTTAGCATGGCCAATCCATCCTAGCCTGCACATCTTTGGACTGTGGGAGGAAACCAGAGCAAACCCATGCAGACATGGGGAGAATGTGCAAACTCCACACATATAGTTGCCTGAGGGTGGAATTGAACCTGGGTTCCTAGCGCTGTGAGGCAGCAGTGCTAACCACTGAGCCACCATGCTGCCCTTAAAGGTCCATTATAAAATGCCTGGACTGGATCATGAAAACTATCTCCTTAAAAACAAAACATCTCAAATCTCCCTTTACAACTGTAAATCCACAGATATCCCATGCTCTCCCTTTCTGTTTATATCTTTCTCAAAGTCTGGATATTTTTCCTGACCAATTCAAAAATGATTTTGACTATAGAGCAGGAGCAGGCTTTTGCTGTGACACCTTTGCAATATCTATCTCTGTCTCTTGCAGCTGTGCTGCACAGTTGGGTCTCTGTGTTATGCAGGACAATTGTCTAGTCAGGTCAGGAGAGGGGCAGGTCAGTCAATTTCGTGCCAGAACTTTCTAAAAATGCTTTCTAAAAATGGAACAGAGCACTGGCAAATAACATCAACGCAGATCACCAATCAAAACAGAGCCTGACAAGAATTGAGAATAACCTTCCTTATTTTTGGCATTGTCTTCTCTTTTAGAGAATTAATGTGCTAACCCATAACACATCTACATTTTCACATTTTGAATTTTCATGAGATTCTCCTATCCATGTTTGGAACTGAAGAGCGATAAGAAAAATCTGCAGGCAAATGGCAATTTTTGGAGTCACAGAGGCATCCAGCACGGAAACCGGCCCTTCAGTCCAACTTGTCTGCACCGACGAGATATCCCAATCTGACCTACTCCCATTTGCCAGCATTTGGCCCATATCCCTCTAAACCCTTCCTATTCATGTACCCATCCAGATGCCTCCCAAATACTGTAACTGCATCTGTCTTCACCACCACCCACACACGCACCACCCTCTGCATGCAGAAGGACTCTCAAGTCCTTTTTAAATCTTTCCCGTCTCACCTTGAACCTATTTCTCTCAGAGAACAGTGAATCTGTGGAATTCTTTATCCACAGGGAGCTAATGCCGGGTATGGAGGGATTGTCTTATGTGGAGTCCTTCAGGATTTTCACTAGGATTCTGCCAATCGGAGGCTATGAGAATGTCTGTCAAACATCTTTCTGTCTCCCACATGGCGCGCCCAAACCCCAGCAATTAAAATTCGAATGTGTTTGCCAGTGATCTGGCAGGGCTGTGTAATTCAACAATGAGAAGTTGTATTCACATAGCACCTCCAACATCGCAGCATGGCTGTGAATGGTGGAGTGGATAAAAATGACAAGATACCCAAGGTGCCAGAATTGGAAGAGCACGAGGATTTCAGATGGGGGTAGGACTTGAAGGAGATAGGAAGGGGTGAGACCACAAATAGTGATTGGAAAATGAGAATTAAAATTTTAATAAGGACAGATTCAACTGATGACCCTGTCAATGAGCAATGGGAAGGTGTGAGAGTTTGGGATTGGTGGTGGGGGGTGGCGATGGTGGAATTGAAGTGGTCAAAATAAATTTCTGTTCTTTATGCAACTGTTAAAAACATCAAAATACCTTGCAGCAAGCAGCTACAGAGACAAGTGGTGGATCGGACTTCATTGCATGAGGATCTGAGTTGAGAAGTAGATATGTCTTACTGCAGATGTATAAGGCCTTAGGAAGACCACACAGAATACTGCGTGTAGTTATGATCTCTTTACCAATGAAAGGATGTCAAACAGGATCAAGGATGTCACTTGTCATAGAGGATGTGTAGCAGAAGTTCACTAGGCTAATACTGGGGATGACAGGACACTCCTATGAAGAGCGGGGTGCCATGGTGGGTAGCACTGCTGGCTCACAGCACCAGGAACCAGGTTCAATTCCAGCCTTGGTCTGTGTGGAATTTGCACATTTTCTCTGTGTCTGTGAGGATTTCCTTCAGGTGCTCTGGTTTCCTCTCACAGTCCAAAGATATGCAGGTTAGGTGGATTGGCCATGCTAAATTGCCCATAATATCCAGGCATGTGCAGGCTAGGTGGGTTAGTCATGGAAAATGCAGGGTTACAGGGAAAGGGTGGGTCCAGGTGGGATGCTTTATGGAGGATCGGTGTGGACTCAATGGGCCAAATGGCATGCTTTCCCACTGCAGGGATGCTATGAAGAAATTGGTTCAACTGGGCTTGTACTCACTAGAGATGGGATGAGAGGAGATCTGATTGAAACATAAAAAGTTTTAACTGAGCTGGGCAAACTAGATGCAGGGAGCCTAGAAGCACTGCTCACAGTCTCATGATATGGGGTTGAACATTTAAGGCTGAGATGAGGAAACATTTCTTCACTCAGAGGGTGGTCAGCCTGTGGAATTCTTGACCACAAAAGGCAATGGAGGCCAGATCACTGAGTGCATTCAAGAAAGAGATAGATAAAATTTTAAAAATAAATTTCTTGATAGCATCAAGAGATATGTAAAGAAAGCGCAAATATGCCATTGAGATAGAGGATCAGCCATAATCACATTGAAGGTTGGAGCAGGCTCGATGGGTCAAAAGGGCCTACTCCTGTTCCTAGTTTTAGATGTTTCAGGAATCAATGATTTTTAATCCATCTCTTTAGACTGTAAATGCACCAGTCAAGCATAAGTGTAATTTTATAATCAGCCAATAAGTTATTTTGGATATCCGATGTTATGGAGTTATCTCAATACCTTCCACCAGAGTTCAGCTTATCAGGAAAACATGAAACAATTCTAAGAGCTTTCCGGAAACAATAGATCTTACTGGTACCGCACACAGTGTTTGTGTGAATCCCCGGGTGGTCACCAGGTTGATAAACTTTGATGAAGGTATCATTGTGATTTGTTATCAAATTCCAAATCCTATTAAAAAGCAGGATGCCAAAATCATTGGCAAGTTTGGATTGTTACCTTCTGCTGTATAGATCAGTATTAACATGGCCATGCAAGTGACAAAAGCAAAAATAGCCTTGAGCAACAGATAGGAAATGACAGACTATTCTGTCCAGTATTGGGACAGAGGTCAAAGAAATAGCAGGCAGGTTAATAGGGGGTTGCAGAATGTCACAAGGAATTATTAAAAGGAAATCCTAGACAAAGAATTAATCTATCTGTGGGAAGTCCTGATGACTATTACTTCTGCATTTAGTTAAGATTTTGTTTGTTAAATAGTTAGATTTTAATATCAATAAATTGCTGAGCAAAAATATGTTGCTAAATCATTTGGCTTGAAAACATCAAAATGCCAAATTTCAAACAATCAGGAAAATGTTATCCCACAGGATTGCCCAGTCAAACTTGATTGGCTATGTTGTGTTATATCTCACAGTCTGAGTGTTAGTGTAACTTTAAAAGGTATGCTCAGGACACCATCACTGCATAATGATGTGAGCATATAAAGATCTCATACTCCATCTTAACTCCGATCATTTGGAGCATGAGACTCAAAATGTGTTATTTGTAATGGAATAGTTTAATAATAGACCAGGCACGGCAAGCTGATGAATGCTATATTTGAATATAATCACTGGCTGTCATTAATCTCTGTGAATTTCCTCAGTACTATGTTATCCAAACACAGTTTGCATGTTACGAGGTAATATGATCCCTGCTGATGTTATTGCTGAACAAGTATGTCAGGCAGAAACCCGCATTGATAAATTGTATTTTAGTTTACATTTAACTAAGTGATCTCTCACTGAAAAATAAGCACACAGTTCTGCAGATTTTGCTTTAACAATAAAACAGATGTTTATATAAAATAAATGAAGATAAAATAGAATAAACAAAACTATCTGCTTATAATACTGTTTCAAAGATTTGTTAGTATAATCCTATCAATTCTAAAACACTCCTTCAGAAATTGAAAATAAGCCCCAGTACAAAACTCCACTTATACAGTACTCATACCAAACCTCCTCATCTCCTGAGCGATTCCTAAAAAGGGACATGGCTTGAACATTTTGATGAAGGGTCCTGATCCAAAATGTCTTCCTGCTCGTCAGAAGCTATCTGACCTGCTGTGCTTCTCCAGCACCACATTTTATCAACTTTACCGTATTCTATACTACATTTTTCAAGAATGAGTCCCTGCAATGAATGTGTGTTACTTGGAACTAATGTAAAGGAGCCACATGAGAAGCCACATTGAGACACAGTAGGGACATAGAGTGCAGAATGAGACTGTTCATTTCTCAGCAGACAATGTTATCATATGACACTGATTTCCTTTTCCCCAAACCACACTGCCACTTTAAATGATAGCTCCTGAAGTCAGAAATGGGGAAATGGAAGAGGAGGTGGTAAGGGGAGGGTGAGGGATGGTGGCAATGGGGAAGAGGAGAGGGAGTTAAGAGAGAGGAAGGAGATAAGGGAATTAGAGGAAAGAAAGAGAAGAGAGGAAAAAGAGGAGAAGCCATCTTCTGGAGCATTGTGAGCAGTTCTGGTTGCCCTGATATAGCAAGAGAAGGTTCAGAAGAGATTTACCAGGATGCTGATGAGGATGGAGGGGTTGAATTATAAGGACAGGCTGGAAAGGCTGGGACTTCTTACATTGGAGCATAGGAGGTTGAGTTGTGACTTACAGAGGTTTATAAAATCATGAGGAGCATAGATAAGATAAATGGAAGGTGTATTTTCCCTAGAGTGGGGAATTTGAGGACTTGGAGGCATACTTTTAAGCTGAGAGGAGAAAGATTTAAAAAGGACATGGGGGCAATTTTTTTACACAGAGAGTGGCTCGTGTGTGGAATGAACTTCCAGTGAAAGTGGTGGATGTGGGGATAGTTACAACATTTAAAAGACATTTACATAAATACATGAATACAGAGATATGTAGAGAGATATGGGCCCAGCACAGGCAGGTGGGACTAGTTTAGTTTGGGAACATAGTCAGCATGGACTGGTTGGACTGAAGGGTTTGTTTGTGTGTTATAAGACTGTATGAATCTAGAGGATAGAAGGGCCAGAGAAGAGAAGGTAGGGAAAAGGAGAAAGGTGAAGATAGAGGAGAGGGGAAGAGAGGAGAGGGCGGATAGGAGACAAGAGGAGGAGATGAGATGAGCAGAGAGGAGAGGGGAGGGGAGGATATGGAGGGTAGAGAGCAGAGGAGAGCTGTAGGGGAAAGGATAACTTCAACAGATTGGAATAAGAAAAAGCAAATGTGACCAATATCCATTCACTGGTACAAAATCATGATCATATTTTGAAAAACACCTGAGAACATAGCCATAACTTAACAATAATGAGATAATCAGCAATAAAGCTGTATCACTATAATCAAATTATCTGGACATAACATATTAAATGATTTGTCAATGTTCATGATGCAAAGTGTCTCATCACTTTCAAAACGAATTCAGAGAAGAATGATATTTTTTCAAGATATCTTACCATTTTCACATCAAGAAACAAGCATTAAAATTTCAGTTTTCTTATTTCATTCCTTTGTGATGCCATGACTCAAGACTGTGAGACATTATCTTCTCTATAAAACAAGTGCTCAGTATCCATTGGAATTTCCAGATGAGGAGTTAATGGAAGCAATCAGCAGAAAGTTGAACTCACAGATGACTATTTGGCATGAGGTTGTGAGCCCTACCTAAAAGTAGCATATCTTTCTCCAGCAAAGGGGGCTGCACATGAAGACGGTTTTAACTTTATGATCAATAGCTGCTCATGCAGAAAGAAAAGCAGAAGTCTTTAAACAGGGCTCTGTGCTTCATGGGCAGAAGATCGTAAAATCATAAGATCATCTTCACACAAAATTTTCTGTGCTTTCAAACCTTGGCTGTTCGTCTTGGTGAGCAGTATACATTATTGATAGCAGCATACTCTTGCAGATTTCAGGTGAATTTGATCCAGTCCCTAGTTCCCCTGAACACAAACAGAAGATGTATTGTGGATATTCCAGTCTTTTTTTCTGAGCATCTGACTGACGTGGGGATCTGTTTACATCTTGGGGTTCAGTAACCACATTGAGGATCCACTATAAGAATCCAGTCTCAAATCTTGTAGCATTTATTTGCAAGGTCTTTGATAGTTGTTAGGAGCATCTGAGCCTGGTCAACATTAGACCACGAGACCAGAAGAAATAGGACAAGGAGAAGGTCATTTGGCCCCTTGAGACTGCTCTGTCATTCATTATGACCATGGCTAACCAAAGTTACTCATTCCAATTGCAGGTCCTTCACTGTAACTCTTGATTCCCTCACTACTCAAGAATTTATCTATCACAGCCTTAAATATGCACAAGGACTCTGCTCCCATAGCTCTCTCTATAGTTCAGAGTTTGAATGCTATTGTGGAGTGAATAATGCATTGCACAGATTTCCAATATTGATTTTGCTTTTTGGACAAGGAGGTGTTAAAAAATCTGAATATTACTTGTGCATGTGGAACCTGAAACTTTATCAATCCATTTAGTGGGATCCAGAGGGGGTTGTAGAGCTAATTTAATTCGACTTTTGATGAAGAGTTCCTTTAGGCTGTGGAGCATGCCCATTAAAGGTCACGACAATCTGTGCCTCTGATTGGTTGTAAGGTTGTGAAATGCACATATGAACAATCCAGGTAAAAGTGTGAGTGCCAAATTGACAGAAATGTTTTAGTAAAAGGGGAGTTTTCAGAGTGTGTTCTAATATGAAGAGATTATGGAGCAGAGATCTTTTTATATTCACTTGTGTAATGTGGGTGTCACTAGCTGGGCCAGCATTTATTGCCCATCCTTAGTTGCCTTTTGAAAACCATTGCAGTACATAGAGTCATAGAGATGTACAGCTTGGGAACAGACCCTTCGGTCTAACTCATCCATGCCAACCAGACATGCTCAATTAATCTAGTCCTGTTTACCAGCCTTTGGTCCATATCCCTCTAAACCCTTTGTATTCTTGTACCCATCAGATGCATTTTAAATGTTGTAATTATCCCAGCCTTCACCATTTCCTCTGACATTTCATTCCATACACACACCACCCTCAGCATGAAAAAGTTGTCCCTTGGGTCACTCTTAAACCTTTCCTGTCTCAGCCTTAAACCTATGCCGTCTAGTTTTGGACTCTCCTACCCTGAGGAAAAGACCTTGACTAATCACCCTCTCCAAACTCCTCATGATTTTATAAACTTCTAAAAGGTCACCCTTCAGCCTCCAGGCATGTGCTGTAGGTAAATCTCTAATGCCCTCATGGAGACTGTTCCAGGATTTTGACCCAGCAACAGTGAAGGAACAGCGATATGTTTCCAAATCAGGATGGTGAATGGCAATGGTGGGGAACTTGCAGAAGGTGGCGTTCCCAAGTATCTGCTGCCCTTGCCCTTCCAGATGGAAGTGGTCATGGACTTGGAAGGTGCTGTCACCTGGGGAAATTTCTGGGTTTGTTGAACCTGTGAATGGGCTTGTAATGGCACAGGGTCCAATCACAGGAGCAAATGAACTACAAAGATAATTAAAAATAGCTGGATGCCAAACTTTGCAGGTGTCCCTGATACAGGTGTTAAAACAGCAATTTGAGAAAATGAAGGGGCCGATTTTCTGTTTGTGCCACAATTTGAAAGAAGAGCAGGACACTGCAGTAGCGTCCTGGCCTCCCTGAATCACCATCATGAAGAACAGATTGACTCTGGTTATCACGATGTATTGTGTGTCTGCCACTTTCTCACCCCACAGCAGTGACTATACTTCAATACCTACTTGGCTGTCAGGACATTGGATGATTGTGAAAAGTGTTAAACAAATACAGGTCTTTTTTTTCCCTCTCATTTCTGTCAATGACTCAGTGATGTTGCTTTTGCATTGAGTTGTTCAGTTGTCATGGTGTTTTATTGTGTGTATCTGTTGATTGCTGATTGTATTGCATTCTGTCTATACTGCCTCTGGACATGGCTAACAGAACAGGAACCAAACTGCAAACAGACAATTGAGAAGCAAAAACATAAATTGCAGGAGAAACTCAGCAGGTCTGAAAGTATCTGCGGAGAAACAAAGCAATGTTAACGTTTTGGGTCCAGTTCAGAATAAAGTTTCTCTCCTCAGATAATGCTTGACCTGCTGAGTTTCTCCTGCAATTTATGTTTTTGTTTCAGATTTCCAGCATCTGCCGTTCTTTTATTTATTTCAGATAATTTAGAAACTTTGACATAAAGTTTCTGGTCACACATACAACCTGGTATTTTTAGTGGTAAATATGAAAGTAGCTGTTCACATAACTGTATCAATGTTCACAATGTGGAAAAATAAAAAGCTTGGGGGAAACTGTTGCATTAGGTGGTGGTCCTGATAGAGTCAATTAGAAGTTGCATTATGCTTTACCCAATTTGATAATGTCAGAAAGTCTTTGGAGGGGGAAACTTTTATTCCAGCATTAAGTCTTGATGGAGACAGATATGGAGGCGCCGGTGTTGGACTGGGGTGGACAAAGTCAGAAGTTGCATGACACCAGGTTGTAGTCCAAAAAATTTAGTTAAAATCACAATCTTTTGGAGCACTCCACCTGAAGAAGGAGCAGCACTCTGAAAGCTTGTGATTCTAAATAAACCTGCTGGGCTATAATCTATTGTCAGGAGATGGATATGTTATCTCTGGCTCTTGATATTCAAAAGTAATTATGTTTATCTAGTCAATGTAAATATACTGATTGCTTTCATGCAATAAACTGCTTCTTGTTATGCAAGACTAATGCACCATGTTGTTAAGACTCGCCAGTAGTCTATCTTCTAGCACAGATAATTTGACATGTCCCTAGACTCAATGTGGAACAGAAGTTTGGAGGCAGCAGTATCACCCAATCACAACCTGCTAGCTGTTGGGGGCCCAGACACCAATATGACATATCTCTCCTCATAAACACTAGAAAAACGTTCCAGTGCAGTCAATCATCCATCAGATAATGACAAGAACACTATTGTTGTAGTTACTGTTGCTGAGCATAAATCAAAAGAATTTTCCCAAATTTTTCAATCACACGAACAATTCTTTGCATGTTGCCAGAACTGAAGTTTCATTTAATGTTTCTTCTGCTTGTGAAAGTCTCTTATTTAAGCACTGTCAGTTGACTCACTATCTTCTTTTATTTGATTTAACCAGTGTTAGCTAGATTAAGTTTTCTGAAGCACTCTTCAAGCTAAGATCAATCAATAAATTCTTCATTCTGCCACGTTACAATTATACATTGGTACCACATTAAAATTATCCATTGTCACTTTAGTAACAATTCCCAGCAATCATTGGGATCAATTTTGTAAAAATCTAACATGCTTTTGTTTCCTCCAGCAATAAATTGTTGTTAAACTACCTAGATTACTGAAAAAAAGTGTTGAATTCATTTTTATTATCCTGCAGTTATCGTAATTGGAAACATATCTGGACACTTTTGTTGTTGCTGCAGATGTCTGATTAACCATAAGTCAAATTTGTTGTCATAATTGACTTGAAATTACAAAAATATGAAAAGTTATTGTGAGGGTAGTGAAGTGGCTGGAACAAGGCCAACCAAGTGGACTTGATAGAATATGAGACAGTAGGAACCACAGATGCTGGAGAATCTGAGATAACAAGGTGTAGAGCTGGATGAACACAGCAGGCCAAGCAGCATCAGAGGAGCAGGAAGGCTGACGTTTCGGGCCTAGACCATTCTTCAGAAAGGGTCTAGACTTTCTGAAGAAGGGTCTAGACCTGAAATGTCAGCTTTCCTGCTCCTCTGATGCTGCTTGGCCTGCTGTATTCATCCAGCTCCACACCTTGTTATCTCTTGATAGAATATGAGTTCCCTGATTGGGGCTGTTAACCTGGTCCAATCAGGGAGCCCTCGCTGACAGATATAAACAGGAGTGTCAGATGTTCTGATCACTCTGAGAGTTAGCCCTGAGGGAGCTGGATCAGTGTCCAGGGCTCTCCATGTGTAAATAATGTGTGACTTGGTAATGGGATATGGGCCTCTATGAAGTTTTTTCAGATAGACTTCCTGAAACTAGGCAATTCATTCACAAAATGCAGAGTTTAATTTCCTTTGATGCCCACTGTTTAACACAGGAGTGTACAATTAAACTCTGCATTATGTTAATACGCATTTGCTAACAGCTGGATTAAAAAGAAGACAGAGGACTATCACATAAATGCTTTAATTACTGGACCAATAGATGACATTTTATGTTTAATGCCTATTAATTGTCACCAACACAGAACAGGTCAGCTCTTCCTTTTCATTGAGCCTTTCACTTTTCATCAGACAGTGGGTGGTTGTATTCAGATGAGTAAAATGACCTCTTAGATGCTGCAGTCTCACACTTCAAATATATACAGTAACAGGAGCAAGGCTTTACAACATGATGAAGTGATTGCTTTGTTCATAATAAGTGGACTTTGACCTGATTTAATTACTGAAAGGTTATAGATTATTTAGTACCATCCATTCCCTGAATGCTGATAAAGCCATGGGGCAAAAATACTTTTATTTCAATCCCAGACACTCTTTTGACACCTATTGAGGGAATTATTCATCGGGTAGATTTATATACTTCCATAAGTTTTCCAGTGCTTTTTGAATGACAAAGAAAATCTTATTAGGCCTTCCCAGTTCTCCTCCCCTAGATCAATGTAATTTATAAAACCTTTGGAGTTAAAATACAATGCTGTTAAATAATTTAACAGAAACTTCACACAGGGTTGTGCTATGTTCTGCTAACTGACAAAATAAAGGCCATTTTATTTTCAATGAAACATTGGGTGATGACGGTATAGTGGTTAAAGGTAAAGTTGTGCTGGGCCATAGCGTTGCTCACTTTAAAGAGAGAGATGGCCAGTGGTTTCAACTGAGGGTTGCCACACCTCAGGTGAGGGGAATGGTTGAGACCAAGAGTCCTTCATCGTAACCTCAGCCCATGCTGGAATTGAACCCACACTGTTGGTGTTACTCTGCATTGCAAGCTAGATTTTCAGCCAGTCGAATGAGTTGACCCCTGTTATGGCAGCAAGTAATCCAGAGACCCCAGCTAAAGCTCTTTGGACACAGAGTCAAATCCCAATGTAGAATTTGAATTCAGTTAACTAAATCTTAAATATGTAAGCTGGGCTCAGTAATAGTAGCCATGGCCACTATTGTCATAAACATTCACCTGATTCGCTAATGTCCTTGAGGGAAGGAAATCTTCCTTCTTACCCCAGTCTGGCCTACATGGGACCTGATTAGGTGTGCCCTAGAGCTGTGGGAAGTGAGGGAAGATATTGCTGGGCCCCTTGTTGAGATATTTGTATCATCGATAGCCACAGGTGAGGTGACAGAAGACTGGAGGTTGGCTAATGTGGTGCCATTATTTACAAAAGGTGGTAAGGAAAAACCAGAATACTATAGTCCAGTGAACCTGACATCTGTGGTGGGCAAGTTGACAGAGGGAATCTTGAGGGATTTACATCTATTTGGAAAGGCAAGGGCTGATTAGGGATAGTCAACATGGCTTTGTGCGCGGGAAATCGTGTCTCACTAACTTGATTAAGTTTTTTGAAGAAGCAACAAAGAAGATTGATGAGGGCAGAGTGGTGGCTGTGATCGATATGGATTTCAGTAAGGTGTTCGGCAAGGTTCATCATGGTAGACTGGTTATCAAGGTTAGATCACACGGAATACAAGGAAAACTAGCTACTTGGATACAGAGGATGGCAGTGGAGGGTGGGTTTTCAGACTGGAGGCCTGTGTCCAACAATGTGCCACAAGGATAGATGCTAGGTCCACTGCTTTTTGTCATTTATATAAATGATTTGAATGTGAACATAGGAGGTATGGTTAGTAAGTTTGCAGATGACACCAAAATTGGAGGTGTAGTGGACAGCGAAGAAGGTTACCTCAGAGTACAATGGGACCTTGATCAGATGGGCCAATGGGCCGAGGAGTGGCAGACGGAGTTTAATTTAGATAAATGTGAGGTGTTGCATTTGGAAAAGACAAATCAGGGCAGGACTTATACACTTAATGGTATGGTCCTGGGGAGTGTTGCTGTGCAAAGAGACCTCGGAGTGCAAGTTCATAGTTCCTTGAAATTGGAGGCACAGATAAATATAATAGTGAAGAAGACATCTGATATGCTTGCCTTTACTGATCAGTGCATTGAGTATAGGAGGTGGGAGGTCATGTTGCAGCTGTACAAGACATTGGTTAGGCCACTTTAGGAATATTGCATTCAATTCTGTTCTCCCTGTTGTAGTAAGGATGCTGTTAAACTTTAAAGGGTGCACTAAGGATTTACAAGGATGTTGCCAGGGTTGGAGGGCTTGAGCTATAAGGAGAGGCTGTATAGGCTGGGGCTATTTTCCCTGGAACGTCAGAGGCTGAGGGATGATCTTATGGAGGTTTATAAAATCATGAAGGTCATGGATAGGGTAAATAAGCAAGGTCTTTTCCCCAGGGTGGGGGAGTCCAAAACTAGAGGGCATAGATTTAAAGTGAGAGGGGAAAGATTGAAAAGGGACCTAAGGGGTAACTTATTCATGCAGAGGGTGGTGCGTGTATGGAATGAGCTGCCAGAGAAAATGGTGGAGGCTGGTACTAATGCAACATTAAAAGGCATCTGGATGAGTACACGAATAGGAAGGGTTTAGAGTGATATGGGCCAAATGCTAGCAAATAGGACTAGATTTATATAGGATATTTAGTCGGCATGGACAAGTTGGATTGAAGGGTCTGTTTTCATGCTGTACATTTCTATGAATCTCCATGTAACTCCAGACCCACAGTGATGTGGTTAACTCTTAACTGTCCTCTGAAATGGACCAGCGAGTCACTCAGTCCAATTAAGGAAAAGCAACTGTTGCTGGCCTTCCCAGAGATGGCCACATCCTTTACTCGTAGTGTGGTGTTTAAGGGTGAGAGGCTATTTTCGAGAGGCTAGAGGCAGAATTTTGCAAATTATCCATCGATTGGTTAGAACTCTTCCGGACCACAAGTTGATGACTGAAATACACATCAATAGTAGTGTGTCATTAACTTTAATATTATTTAATACTAGTTCGCTTTAAGAATAGTACAGTGTATACATTAATTTGTTTGCTATTGTGATAAAATTTTGTCTGAGAACTTGCATCTAAAGTCAAGTTAAAATGGACTTTTGGTTATAGTTCTGTAGAGATCTATTTTTTTGAAATTGGTTAGAATGCCATTTTGAACAGTGCATTCAAAACAGCTTTCCAGAGAAAGTGTGTTACTTAAATTAACCTACCTGGGGAGATGATCATGAGCTGCTTACTAAGTGAATTTGGAATACCACAGAAAAGAGAATTGTCTAGGTGACACAAGCATGTTGAGTTCAAAAGACAAGATCTATTCCAGCTGAAAGGTTGTTTAACTTTGCAGTCCCCAGGTCATCAGTGTTGGAAAGAGGACTTGAGTCTTTTTAGCAGTCCTTAGTTTCATTCTTAGAATTCAGTGAGAAAAGCCAATCAGTTAGCCTTTATCTGTCTGAGGAGAGACAAGCAGAATTATAGCTGACAAACATGCAGAAAGTTGGCGGAAGGAAATACTTGTGAGCTCAAAAATTGAGGAAGAATTTTTCAAGTGTATTTAGAAGGGATTGAGTGTCTATAATAGATATTGCTGGGAAAATGGACTAAATCTTCCTTTATTTTTACTGTTTATGAAGTCTTTCAAAATTATACATTTTTTTTGCATTTATGTAGTAAACCTATGTTCTTTTCCTCAAGTACAATGGTAGCCTCATGTGAATATATTCAGGGACTGACCACCAGGGTAACAAAGTTACAAAGGCAGAAATTATGGTCTATCAAGTCAAACATTACTTTGGGAACTTGTCTGTATTGCCATTAGCTTGGATGGGAACTGTAAAATGATTCTCTGTACGAGCAGAAGTAGACGATTTGGCCCATCAACATTCAATGAGATGATCTGATATCTTTAACTCAACGTTTCTGCCTTTTCCCCATAACTCTTCATTTTGTTACTGATTAAAAATCTATCTATCTCAGCCTTGAATGCATTTAATGAAACAGCCTCTACAGCCCTCTATACTAATGAATTCTAAAGTTCCATTACCTCTGAGAGAAGAAATTCCTTCTTATCTCTGTCTTAAATGGGCAACACTCACTTTGAGATTCTGTGGTCTTTGACCCTCCAGGAAGGGAAACAATCTTTCAGACATAACAAAAACAGAAGTTGCAGGAAAAACTCGGCAGGTTTGACAGCATCTGTGAAGAAAAATCAAAATCAGAGTTAATGTTTTGGGTCCAGTGACCCTTCCTCAGAACCGGACCCGATACGTTAACTCTGATTTTTTCTTTAAAGATGCTGCCAGACCTACTGAGGTTTTCCATGCAACTTTTAGTTTTCTTCCTGATTTACAGCGCCCACAATTCTTTTGGTTTTTATTTAACATGTCATACGTGGTGTCTGTAGCTGGTACTGCGCCATGGAAATAGAGAGTAAGAAGTTTGTGGTTGGAAGGTGGTTGCAATGTTTTAATTGTCCTTTATCCATTCATGTAAGGTGAATGCTGCTGACTGGGCCAGAATTTCTTGCCCGTTTTAATTGTTCAGGCAGTTAGGAGTCAATTGCATTGTGGTGGATCTGGAGTCACATGTAGACCAGACCAGGTAAGGATGCCAGATTTCTTTTCCTCAATGGAATGAGTAAACCAGATATTTAAACAACAATGGTTATAAGTTCACCACTAAACAAGCATTTTAATGCCAGACATGTTATTTTATTGAATTCAAATTTCATCATTTACCGCGGTGTGATTTGAACCCATGCTCCCACAACACTAGCCTGAGGTTCTGAGTTGTTAATCTAATGACCTTAACTCCAAGCTATTGCTATCCCTCCAGCATTGATTGAATAGAAAGTTGGGGTGTGTCTTGCGCAACTCTATCCCCTCTCAATGTCAGATTCTGCTGCCTCTGTGTGAAGGCCACACCTCAATAAGGGACGGATAAATATACTAGGGTTTGCTGGATAGTTTTGAGACCCTACAGTTCCTGTTAAATCTCTGAGGCACAATTAAATGCGAGTGGGCTCGGCTACATTCGTTTTCAAGTGACTCATCCGCTTCCCCAGCTTTTGGGACTCCTGTATTTTTCCCTTTCTGCCTGCACACCGACACTAACTCTAGCTAGTCTTTTTACCACTGAGAATCCAACACTGAGATTCCCACCTAATGCCACCATCACATTTCACAGCAACTGCTGCATGAAAGGTAAATGGTTTTCATCAAGTTTAAACAGTTTATTTTTACTGCAGAGAACAGGAAGCTTCTGCTAGAGGAAAAAACACCCGTGTCTTTCTCTCTCTTTGTTTCTGTGTTTTTTGCAACTTGTTTCCAGTTCCAATATGTTCAGTTAGCTGAGAACCCATGAGCTTCAGTTGTAAGTTAAAAATGTGGCTAAGACCAAAACATTGTGCGTTTTGAAGAGAGATTTTGATACAGTTCTCAGAGCTAAGGGGATAAAGTGAGAACAGGGTATTGAACTGGATAATCATATTAAATGGTCAAGCAGACCTAAAGGGCAGAATGGCCTACTCCTGCTCCTATTTTCTACGTTGAAGATGCTATATAATTATCAATTGCTGCACTCATGATAAGAGGTAAGACAGCTAATAATTTGTTGAGAGTGTAGTTTATTGCAAATGAGATATATTTGCTAAAGAGCTTGTTATGAACAGTGATGACATTAAAAATCAATATCAGGAAGCTAATTTAAATTAACTCACAGGAGCAGAGATTTATTGAGCTGTTGCCTAACCTTTAAAGCTCTGACAGTTTTCAAAAATTCTGCCTTGCTTCATCAGAACATGGTCTTCCGGCTGTTCAGTGGGAAGGCATTTGGCCCAGAATGGGCAGGATATAATATGCACTGCTGTGGTGCACTTGGCAGTGGGGCTGGCTTTGTGAGGGGAGTTGGGTTCAGAGTTGAAATAATTACATTGGCTGGGAGAGTACCCACCATCTTGATGTGTCCACCCCAATTTGGCCCATGGTGGGAGGAGACATGGATGACATTCTTGCCAATCTGGTAATTAAAGCCCTCAATTGGACAATTAATTAGTGACCACTCAATGTTTTTGAGGGCAATGGAATACAAGAGTAGGGAGGTTATGCTTCAGTTATTCAGGGCATTGGTGAGACTACATCTGGACTACTGTGTACAGCACTGCTCATTGTACTTACAGAAGGATATTAATGCATCAGAAGCAGTTCAGAGAAGGCTTGTTAAGCTAATACCTGGAATGAGCAGATTGCCTGATGTGGAAAGGCTAGACAGGCTGGGCCCGTATCCTTTGGAGTTTAAACGACTCAGAAGTACCTTAATTGAAACAGGAAAGATCCTGAGGGGACTTGACTGAATGGATATCAGAAAGAATATTACCTCATCTGGAAAAATCTAGAATTAGGGAGCATAGTTTAAAAATGTCGGGTCACCATTTTAAGACAGAGATGAGGGAAAAATAAATTCTCTCAGACAGTTGTGAATTTTGGGAATTCCCTTCCTCAAAAAGCCGTGGATGTAGAATTTTTAAATATTTTTAAGGTGGAAGTAGATGGATTCTATTTAACCAAGGGGAAAAAAATATTATCAGAGGATATGCAGGATTGTACAGCTGAGGTTAGTATCTGACCAGCCATAATCTCATTGAATGGTGGAGCAAGCTCAAAGTCCAAGAGGTATACTCCTGTTCCTTGTTTGTGTGTGAAAGCTGCTAGGACCTGATTTGCTGATGGATTTTGGTGGATGGTCCTTCCAACACTGTGGTCCTTGATCATGGGGAAAGCTTGAGTTGCCCAGTTAAGTGCCCTAAATCTGGACGGGTATTCCTGAGAAGAGTTGACACATGGTTAGCTCTGGTTCTCCATCACCTTCAGTCAATCCAGTCCAATATTTTTTCAACAAAAGCAACAAAAGTAGGAAGTGCTCAGCAGGTCAGGCAGCATCTGGAAAGAAGTGTTACGAATCTCTGATCGGCAGACTAATTGTGGGGGCTCAGTGTGTTGCATAACAACAGACTCGTCGCCCCCAACACTGAGTGAATCTACCAGATCACGAGCTGGTTAAGAGCTGACCAGTAGTTACTTGGTCTGTCTGACGTTTGACACTGGATTCCCATTCTGGCCAATCACAGGCTGGCAGATTCGAGATCGGCAGGACATGGTGGTCTCTCAGCCCAGTGTGGCGGTAACTTGGAGCACGAGTGCGGCATGTTCTGGAGCCAGCAGGAGGAGATCAGGAAGACGGCAGTTTCAGCAGCGGCGATGACATCGTGGCCCAACATGGGAAGGGCGAGCAATGAGGACGCTCCCCTGGTATCTGTGATGGCAACGTCAAGAATAGGCAGCTGCGTTTTCCCAGAGAGTGAGGCAAGTGGAGGACTCATCGAAGATTGCCAAACTTTTAACTTATTCCTTTATTTTTCCGACTTATTCTATGAATGTAATGCTTAACTTTTTAACCTTGTTTCTTTTACTACTTTGTACCTCAGTTTTTTGTACCCAAGTACTTTTGTACCTTGGATGACACCATGTTTGGCAACACTATATACTTCTCACTGTGTTCCTGTACTTCTGTCTAAAATCTAAATGTAAATGTAAATCTAAATCTAAATCTAAAGATCATTTGTTGAGGTTGAGTTCTACTGGGATCCCAAAGTGCGAAGGAATGTGATTTTTGCTTCTTGTGACATTGGAGAAGGGTGAAGGGGTTAGTCAGGGGGTGACGGAGTCATGTGGGGATGGATGCAAGAGTAACGTTGGCTTTCAGAGGGCACTTTCCTACCCCCATCCACTCCTCAGATTGCCACCCCAAATTGGGAAAAATTAAATCCTCCCCCCAACCAAACCTGACAGGCTGTTCGCCTGGTTTCCAGGGAAACTAGCCATATTTCTTGGCATGGCAGGTAATTGGCTCATTGAGCAGTTGGGCCCCTTCAGTGGCTGTTAATTGACCTTTAAATAAAGGTCTTATTTGCTGGTGAAACAAGAAAGTTCCCCGATGGATTATCTTACCCAGTCTTTAATTGGTCCAGAAGGGAAAAGGGGGAACATAAATCTCCAGGATCAACCTACCTATTCATGTCCCCTTTTGGCCCAATCTCCTGCCAAGTCATGGGAGGGTGGAGTTGCACTCAGAGTTAATGGTGTAACTATGAGTCCTCTCTCCCCTGATGTTGCCTGCCCTGCTGAGTATTTACCACTGTTCCTGATTCCATTCGGACTTTCAACATCCACAGCCGTTTGATTTCTTTTCATAACTATCTGTTTATCATGCTGGAGTCAATTGCAAATATCCTCAAACTGTTCCTGCCAAAAACAAGATGGAAACATTGAAGTATTCTACAAGTTGCATCACTCAAAAGATTGAAACTTCTCAGAAAGCTGTGAAAAAGACAATCTATTCCAGCAGAACAGGAGTAACAAGGCAGTATCGTGGTTGGAATTAACATACATGAGACTTGACTATGCACCCGGTCCAAACCAATTTGCTTTGAGGAGGTTTTATGCATATTTAATTTATTACCTAAATGAATTCATATCACTTCAGCACAAAAAGGCTCTCCTCTACTGAGAAGCTTTTCAACGCAATAAAAACGTATAAAAGTGTCAATGTGATATGTAACTAATTTTGGTAGCATTTTTGTAAATCGTTATTCAAGGGTGAAAAAATACACCCAAAAATTCATTAGATACAACACTTGTTTATCCTTGAGTCACATACAAGTGGCATTTAGATGAATTGCTTTGAAATAAAGACACTGTCATGAGCTGGCATGGAGTGTCATCAATAAACAATTAGCCCTTTTACACTCCTGATAAGGACAGTGCTTTTAAGAAGCTACGTGTTGCTGAGTTGTAGCACTGACTTCAACCCATACCTTCAACAATGGTTAAATTAATCTTGAAAGTTGATAGAAGTTAGATAGTTTAGCAACACTAAGATGAAAGGTGATACTTTTACCTCAATCCCCAAATCGTGGGGTACGTGGAACATTCCTAGTTCCAGTCCTATTCCGGCCCCCACCCATAATTCTTTCTCCGATACATCGATGATATAATCGGTGCTGCTTCCCTCTCTCGTCTAGAATTGGAAAACTTCATCAATTTCGCCTCCAATTTCCACCTTGCCCACACTTTCACCTGGTCTATCTCTGACTCCTCCCTTCCCTTCCTCGACATTTCTGTTTCCATTTCTGGGGATAGACTGGCCACTAATATCCATTACAAACCCACTGACTCCCACAGCTACCTGGACTATACATCCTCACACCCCACTTCCTGTAAAGACTCCATCCCATTTTCTCAGTTCCTCCGTCGCTGTCGCATATGTTCAGATGAGGCTAACTTCGACAAGGGAACCTCCGAAATGTCCACATTCTTCCTCAACCGAGGATTCCCAAGCTCCGTTGTCGACAGGGCCCGGCCCATTTCCTGCACTTCTGCCCTCACCCCTTCTCTTCCCTCCCGCAACAGCGATAGGGTTCCACTTATCCTCATCTACCATCCCACCAGCATCCACATCCAGAAGACCATCAGATGCCATTTCCGCCACCTCCAGCAAGATGCCACCACCAGACACATATTCCCCTCCCCTCCCTTGTCCACCTTCCGCAGGGACCGTTCCCTCCGGGATACCCTGGCCCACACTTCCTTCACCCTCAACACCTCCCCACAGCCCTACGGCACCTTCCCCTGTAACCGGCGAAGGTGTAATACCTGCCCATTTACCTCCTCCCTCCCCAGTATCCAAGGGCCCAAACATACCTTCCAGGTGAAGCAACACTTCACCTGCACTTCCAAGAATCTAGTCTACTGCATTCGCTGCTCACAATGTGGTCTCCTCTACATTGGGGAAACTAAGTGTAGACTTGGCAACCGCTTCGCAGAACATCTACATTCTGCTCGCAAGAAAGACCTTGAACTACCTGTTGCCTGCCACTTCAATGCACCACCCTGCTCCCTGGCCAACATCTCTGACTCTGGCTTGCTACAGTGTTCCAGTGAAGCCCAATGCAAGGTAGGAGGAACAACACCTCATTTTCCATTTGGGGACCCTACAGCCCTCCAGACTCAATATTGAGTTCAATAATTTTAGGGCCTAAACTCTCCCATGTCCCAGACCCCTACCCCACACACCAGGCCTTGTTACCACATAGCCTGCCATTACACACCACCTGTTGTTAGTCACTAACAGTCCCCATTAACAACTATTCACCCTCCCAGCCTGATCGTTAGCAACTCCTTTGTCTGTCCAACTGTCTTTCTCTCTCTTTGAGCTCTATCCTATCGTTTACTCCCATACCCCACGCACCTCCCTATTTTCTGCATATAAACTGACGTTTTCCCAGCCACCATCAGTTCTGAGGAATGGTCACCGGACCTGAAACGTTAACTCTGTTTTCTCCCCCACAGATGCTGCCAGACCTGCTAAGCTTTTCCAGCAACTTTGTTTTTGTTACCTAAAGGCAAGTTTATTCTACAATATTTACGGTTTTGTCATAGTCTTAATTTATCAGATAATCAGTATTTTTTCTTAGTTGATGGATGTATATGTCACTAGCTAGGCCAGTATTGAAAGGCCATCCCTAATTATCTTTGGAAAGCCTCTTTGAAATGCTGCAATCCTTAGAATATAGGTACACCTACATTGCTGTCAGAAAATGAGTTTCAGGATTTTGACTCAGTGACACTGCAGGAATGCAGATATAGCTTCAAGTCAGAAAGCTTTGTGGCTTGCAGGGAAATCTACAGTCATGATATTCACATGTATCAGGTGCTGACGTCAGGTATCAGGTCCTGATCAAGGGACAAGGGTTTGCAAGGTGCTGTCAAAGGAGTGTTGATGAGTCACTGCAGGGAATCTGTTAGTGGCACACACTGCTGTCACTGTATTTCACTGGTGGAAGGAATGTACACTGATGGTAGTGACTCAGGTTCCTATCAAGTCCTGGATGGTGTCAAGCCTTGTGAGTGTTGTTGGAGCTGCACTGATCTAGGCAAGAGAGGAGTATTCCATCACACTCTTTAATTCTGCCTTGTAGATGGTGGACAAGAGGTGAATTACTCCCTGCATAGTTCCCAGCCTCTGACCTTCTCTTGTAACCACAGTCCAGTTCAGTTTCTACTCAATGGTAACCCCTAGGATGTTGAAAGTGCTGGATTTAGTGATGGGTGATGTCATTAAATATCAAGAGGTAGTGGTTCGATTCTCTTTTGTTTGAGAAGATCATTCCCTGGGTGGAGAAAATGTGACTTGCCACTTGACAGCCCAACCTGGGATATCATCCTGATCTTGCAAGATTTGAACACTAATAGAATCCCTACAGTGTGGAAACAGGCCCTTCGGCCCAACAAGTCCACACCAACCCTCAGAGCATCCCACCCAGACCCATCCCCCTGTAATCCACCTAATCTGCACATCCCTGAATGCTACGGGCAATTTAGCATGGCCAATCCACCTAGCCTGCATACCTTTAGACTGTGGGAGGAAACTGGTAGAAATCCACACAGACACAGGGAGAATGTACAAACTCCACACAGTCTCCACACAAACTCCACTCAATCACCTGAGGGTGTGAATTGAACCCAGGTCCCTGGCGACGTGAGGCAGCAGTGCTAACCACTGAGCCATCATACTGCCCATTTGCCAAAGGCCCCAGAGAGACACAAACTCACGACCCCTGGTTTACAAGACCAGTGCTCTAACCACTGAGCTATGGAGACAGAACATGAACGGCTTCAGTATCTGAGAACTCACGAATAGTGCTGAACATTGTGCAAACATCAGCCAACATCTCCACATCTGGCTTTACATGGTTGGGAGATCATTGATGAAGCAGCTGAAGATGGTTTGGCTTTGGACACTACCCTGAGGAAGTGGGCTCCTGTAGCATAGTGGTAGTGTTCCTTAGTCTGGAACAGGAGGCCTAAGTTCAAGACTCCTATCTCCACAGGTGTGTGATAACATAACTGAACAGTTTAATTGGGAATCTTATGCTCCAGCTATACAAAAGCCTGGTTCGGCCACATCTGGAGTATTGTGTTCAGTTCTGGTTGCCTCTTACAGGAAAGATGTGGAAGCATTGGAAAAGGTGAAGAGGAGATTTACCAGGATGTTGCCTGGAATGGAGGGAAGGTCTTACAAGGAAAGGTTGAGAGAGCTAGGGCTTTTCTCTTTAGAACAATGAAGGATGAGACGTGACTTGATAGAGGTGTACAAAATGATCAGAGGTATAGATAGAGTGGACAGCCAGAGATTTTTTCCTAGGGTGGAGATAGCTATTACGAGGGGGCACAGTTTTAAAGTGAGTGGAGGTAGATATAGGGGAGATGTCAGAGGTACGTTCTTTACTCAGAGAGTGGTCGGGACGTGGAATGCATAGCCAGAAAGGGAGTGAAGTCGACCTCATTAGGGGCATTTAAGCGGCTATTAGATAGGCATATGGAGGATAATATAAGGTAGGGGTGGAGATTAGATAGACCTTAGGTTTAGGGTAAAAGTTCGGCACAACATTGTGGGCCGAAGGGCCTGTACTGTGCTGTACTGTTCTATGTTCTATGTTCTATGTTCTAAACTCCTACTGAGATGTGCTGGGACTGAGATGACTGAACGCTAATAAACACAACCGTTGTCCATTGTATGATGCCACAGCACAGTTCTGATCTAATTCCCAATTGTTCCTGATGCCACATTCAGTCAGATGCAGCTTTGATGTGAAAGGCTTTCAATCTGACCTCACCTCTGGACTTTAGGTTCTTTGTCCATGTTTGGACCAAGGCTTTAATAAGGTCATAGAGTCATAGAGATGTACAGAACAGAAACAGACTCTTCGGTCCAATTCGTCCATGCCAACCAGATATCCTATATAAATCTCGTCCCATTTGCCAGCATTTGTCCCATATCCCTCCAAGCCCGTCTCACTCATATACCCATCCAGACGTCTTTTAAATGTTGTAATTGTACCAGCCTCCACCACTTCCTCTGGCAGCTTATTCCATACACATGAACTGCTTCAGTATCTGAGAACTCATGACTGGTGCTGAACATTGTGCAAACATCAGCCGACATCTCCACATCTGAATGAAAAAGTTACCCCTTAGGTCCCTTTTGTATCTTTCCCCTCTTACCTTAAACCCATGCCCTCTCGTTTTGGACTTCCCCACACCAGGGAAAAGATAATGCCTATCTACCCAATCCATGATTTTATAAACCTCTATAAGGTCACCCCTCAGCCCCTGACACTCCAGAGAAAATAGCTGCAGCCTATTCAGCCTCTCCCTTTAGCTCAAACCATCAAACCCTGGCAATATCCTCATAATTCTTTTCTGAACCCTTTCTAGTTTCACAACATCCTTCATATGGGAGGGAGACCAGAATTGCACACTATACTCCAAAAGTGGCCAAATCAATGTACTGTACAGCCACAACATGACCTCCCAATACCTATACTCAATGCACTGACTAATAAAGGCAAGCATACCAAATGCCTTCTTCATTATTATATCTACCTGCAAATCCACTTTCAAGGAACTATGAAGCTACGCTCTAAGATCACGAGCTGAGTGGCCCTGGCAGAAACTAAACTGGGCATCAATGAGCAGGTTGTTGCTGAACAATACCTCCTGGATATTAACCAATATATTAAATATGATAAGTCTAGCACATGGTTTTATTTGTCATGCTTTGGCAAGCTCTCCTGGCCCTGCTCAAGATGGCTGTTAATGGGTCCAAGGGACAGGCAAATGCGAGAGTTTGCGGGGGGCATGTTTCACTCAACGCGACTACCTGCCCCTCTTCTGTGGTTACATCAAAATGCCAATACATCATCAAAGGAAAATATTTGTGTGTCCTGGAGCTGAAAATGTACAAGTGCCTGCAATTTACAAAATTGCCAACAATTGCTCAACAGTAATTCAGCTCATTAGCAGAAGACCTATTTATATCATTTACCTACAGAGATTACTAATTATGTTGAGAGGGTGAAGTAAAGTAAGGTGGGAAAAGGCTTGCATCGAGCATAAACACCAGCTTGCATCAGTTCCTGGTCCGTTTCTCTGCTGCAAATTTGATGCAATTAGTGGGAATAAAGAGAACAGATGAGGTTAGCAGCTTAATATCACAATGCTGCTGTAACTATAAACAACTGTATGACAGATCATTCGATTATAGCAATTACGTCACCACTCAATGCCAGAATTCTAAAACAATGTGACAAAAATCTCAACATATTGAAATGTGAAGTGTTTAATGTTTCATCAAAAAAAGTAAGACTGAATTTGTACTGAATTGTTGTGATTCATTCCTTTGCGTTGCGTTGCATTTATAACATGCAGAGCAATAAAAGCAGATCCGCTGGAACTGGTGGTTGAACATCTCCTGAAATTGTTGATCTGCATCATGATCAACAACCATATATTCAGGCCTAGTGTTAAAGTCAATCGGATTGATCTTGTCATGATGCCTGAGTTCCAACTGCAAGAGCAAGTCTTTTTCACCCAGGTCAAGGGTGGCACTCGAAATGGAGGGGGACAAAGGCTTCCCCAAGGCTTCCTTCAAGAAATGCAGCATTGATGTCAATGCGTGGGAGATCTTCATTCTGAAGACACTGACTTAGAGGAAACACTTATATAAAGGGACACAATCCTTTGAGAATACCTGTTGGCAAGAGGAAGTATGGAAAAAGAACTGGAGAAAGGAATGCCAATGATCTCAAGGCCAAGGACCAATTTCGCCTCCCAGAAACACATGCCAAATGTTTGGATGGAGATGTAGCTCTAGGAACAGGCTGATCAACTACTCAAGAACCCACAGAACCCACGACCAGTGACACAGAATTTACTGAGTGGAGAATCATATTTGTTTGTGAGAGATTCTCACAATGATGACAAGAGGGAAGCCACATGGAAACTGACTTGGGACTATACCACCTTCATGCCATTGGATCAAAATCTTCCAAACACCACTGTGCGTGCAGCTACACCACATGGTTTGAAATCATTCAAGATAGTGGCTCACCAGCACCTTCTCAAAATCAATGAGGGATGAGTGCCCTTATCTCATGGCTGAATATAGATCAAATGTAAATCATGAAAGATATAAAACCATTATGGGCAGGGTAGTTTTTTTTATTCAGTTGTGGAATGTGGGCATTGCTGCCTGGACCAGCATTTATTGCCCATCCCTTGAGAAGGTGGTGGTGAGCTGCCTTCTTGAACTGCTGCAGTCCACATCGGGAGAAATGAATTCCACTGTCAAAAGGGTTGAGAGCAACAATTTAAAGTGACCGTTGTAAAATGCAAGAGGCCTTATGGTTTGAAGATTTTATTTAATGCACAAGTGTTCATCTGCATTACACAGTCTGAGAGTATGATGGAGGCTGGACCAACCAGAGTGTTCAGAAGGAAATTGGGTCTTTGGCAGAATTACAGGGAACAAGTGGGGCAGTGGGTTGAGCTATGTTGCTCTTGAACAGCCTCTTTCTGCACTATGACCGTGCTATGGTTTTTCAATTCTGTAAAATGGGTACTACTTTGATTTCAGCTGCTTCAGAAAATCCCACAGTTAAAAAAGACGTACCTGGCATTTTTTAATCAAGTTAAATGATTTAATATCATAATCTATCATTGCTGAAACAAATCTGAAATAGCTTGCTGTAACATTGTTGGGTCTGAGATGGACACCAATACAAAATGGATCACAACATGGTTCAAGTCAGAAAGCTTTTCTTGATGACAACACAATTACAATATCCATGGCTTTAAGTTTCCTGAACAAAGTCAGAAGGATTCACGAGTTGAAACTTTCTTTCAGTATCTCTTTCTCTCTCTCTCTCTGGTCTCAACAGCTAGGAAAGACTGTAAAATCTTGAAAAAAGTGTGTGCAAACATAGAAATTAAGTGTAGGAGTGGGCCATTCAGCCCCTCAAACCCCATCCACCATTTGATAAGATCATGGCTGATCTGATTGTGGGCACTTTTCTGTCTGAACCCTCTACACTCTTTTATTCTCCCGTCAGTCAAGAACCATTTACCTCTGCCTTAAAAATGATGCTGTCTCTGACCTCTCTGGAAATTTCACAGATGCACAACCTTCTGGGAGAAAGAATTCCCCTTCATCTCCATCTTGAACAGAAATTTTTAATCTGTGTCCCTAATTCCAGTCTTTTCTGCAAGGAGAAACATAATTGCAATATCTACTTTTTTAAGTCTTATATGTTTGAATTATAAAAAAAAGTTTTATTTTTTGGAACTCCAATGGATAGAGGCCCAGCCTAACCAACCTTTCACATTTAAGATAACCTGTTCATCCTGGATGAGGTACACTAAAGTCAAGGACTTGTTCATGTGTAAATACAGGATGACTTGGTGACGGGATACCAGCCTCTCTGGAGTCATTCCATAAGCAAGCTAGGTTTGCAAAAGGTAATCCTGAACCATGAAGACATAGAAGCAGAGATGAATAATGTATAGGAAAAGGCTGTGCTGAGCATCCTAAACTATCCACCCATTCTAATTCCCCTTTCCATCACCTAATCAATCACCTTGCAGGATCCAGCACAGTAGTGGTTTCATATACCTCCTCTTCAACCTCCTCAATCCCCAAACCTGCCTCACTCATAGTCTTTCTGTTCATGATCATGGACAAAATCAGAAAGCCCAATCATCATGGATATGACCATCTTCTGAAACAAAGTGTCCCAGTAGTATGCACTCTCCTTAATGTGTCTCATAACCTCTGAGCAGAAGGTCATCCAACCACAAAACCTCACTGCAAACATATTTGACCTGAATCACACCAGTGTCCATGAGCTCCCACATTCTGTAGCTGCTGTGCATCACCTTGCAACATTTTGATTGATTCATTACTTTTCTGATTAAATGTTAATTTTAATTAATGACTCTAATCCTTTTGTGCTTATATTCTTGATATTTTGATAACTCATTTTAGCCTGTTTGAAATTATTTTTTTAATTTAAATAGCAAATACTCACCAACAAATAACTTAGCCTGTGACTTCAAACCTCAATCTTTATAATACTGATCTGACAGCAGCTCCAGGTTACAGCAAACAGCTCAATCTGTTCTTAACAACTCTCCGAGATTCCTGTCGTCTCTCACCGTGAATTATAACTGCTCACATTCTCGGTAACTTTCCCTATCAAAGCCAAAGGTATATCACAGAGAAACAAAGAAAGGAATTCACATCTGCTTTAAATAGAAATCACACCTTTGCTTAATCTGTAACTACCCTGAGCTAGCGTCGATGAAGTTACGTAAGTAGGGTAATATATTGTAACATGACGGGATTAGAATATTTAGAAGGTACTATGTAAAAGATGTATAATTCTGATTCCGCCCCAGCTCCCTGTCTGCATTGTGTTATAATTGTCTATTCGCTGAACTAACATAACTAATATTTGAATCATGGAGGAGAAAATGTTTGGAAGGGAGAGAAGCGGAGGATTGTTTCCACGAGTTGGTAGGTCAGTAACTAGGGGTCACAATTTCAAGATTGTCAGCAAAAGAGCTAGGAGTGAGTTGAGGAGAAACTTTACTCAGAGAGTTGTTCGGATTTGGAATAGTCTGCCTGGGAGAGTGGTGGAAATCATTCCAGGGGAGGTTTCAAAAGCAAGCTGGATATATATTTAAAAGTGATGAAGTTAGAGGGCTACAGAGGTAGGGCTGGAGAATGGGACTATCTGGGTAGTTCTTTCAGGAGCTGATACAGGCATGATGGGTTGAATGGCCTCCTTTTGTACTGTTAGATTCTATGATTGCTAGAGCTGTACGGGATGATTTAAACTAGTTTGGCAGGGGGTGGGGAACCGGATTTATAATTCAGAGGATGAGGTATTCGGCCTTCCAACAGACACAACAGGGAGTGAGGTGGTTTATAAAGAAATGCGGTCGATGGAGCGTAATTGTGGACACCGAGATGGTTTGAGGTGTGTATACTTCAATGCTAGAAGTATCAGAAATAAAGCAGATGAACTTAGAGCATGGTTCGGCACTTGGAACTACGATGTTGTGGCCATTACAGAAACTTGGGAACTCAGGGACAGGAATGGTTGTTGGAAGTTCCGGGATTTAGATGCTTCAAAAGAAATAGGGAGGGTGGATAAAGAGGCAGGGGAGTGGCATTGCTAGTCAGGGTGAGTATAGCAGCTACTGAAAGGCAGTTCGAGAATGATATGTCTGCAGAGTCAGTTTGGGTTGAGTTCAGGAACAAGAAAGGAGCAGTCACTTTGTTGGGGTTTTTTTACAGACCCCTTAATAGTTGCAGAGAAGTAGAGGAGTGGATTGGGAGGCAGAAAGGTGCAGAAGTCACAGGGTTGTAGTCATGGGTGACTTCAACTTTCCAAATATTGATTGGAAACATTTTAGTTGTAATAGTTTAGATGGAGCAGCTTTTGTCCAGTGCATTCAGGAAGGATTCCTGACACAGTATGTAGATAGACCAACACGAGGAGAGGCCACTTTGGATTTGGTGCTTGGCAACGAACCGGGCCAAGTGTTAGACCTTTGGTAGGAGAGCATTTTGGCGGTAGTGATCATAACTCTGTTTCTTTCATGATAGTCATGGATAAAGATAGGTACACACGGCAAGGTATAGTTTATAATTGGGGGAAGGGTAATTACAATTCAGTTAAGCAGGAACTGGGTAACATAAACTGGGAACAGATGCTGTCAGGGAAGAGCACCACAGAAATGTGGAGACTGTTTAAGGAATGCATACCGCATGTGCTCGATATGTTTGTCCCCTGCAGGCAGAGAAGATGCGGTTGAGTGAGGGAGCCATGGTTCTCGAGAGAGGTCGAACGACTGGTTAAGAGGAAGAAGGAGGCTTATGTAAGGTTTAGGAAAAGAGGAACGGAAAAAGCTCTAGAGGGATACAAGTTAGCCAGGAAGGAGCTGAAGAAAGGGCTTAGGAGAGCTATAAGGGGGCATGAGAAAACCTTGGCGGATAGGATCAGGAAAACTCCAAGGCTTTTTACATGTATGTGCAGAACAAGAGAATGACCAGAGAAAGGGTAGGGCCGATCAAGGATTGTAAAGAGAATTTGTGCACCGAGCCTAAACAGATAGGAGAGGCCCTTAATGAATACTTTTCTTCAGTATTCACAACTGAGAGGGACCTAATTGTAGAGGAGGACATTGTGAAACAGGCAGGTAGGCTAGAGGAGGTTGACATTAGTAAAGAAAATGCTAGGAATTCTGAGGAAGTTGAAGATAGATAAGTCCCCCGGGCCTGATGGGATTTATCCAAGGATTCTATGGGAAGTGAGGGACGAGATCGCAGGGCCTTTGGCGATGATCTTTTTATCCTCACTGTCCACGGGTATAGTGCCAGAAGATTGGAAAGAGGCAAACGTCATTCCCTTGTTCAAAAAAGGGAATAGGGATAACCCCAGAAATTACAGGCCAGTTAGTCTTACGTCAGTGGTGGGCAAATTATTGGAAAGGGCTCTGAGAGACAGGATTTATGATCACTTGGAAAGGCACAGTTTGATTCGCGATAGTCAGCATGGATTTGTGAGGGGTAGATCATGCCTCACAAACCTTATTGAATTCTTTGAAGAGGTGACCAAACACGTGGATGAAGGTAGAACAGTGGATGCGGTATACATGGATTTAAGTAAGGCATTTGATAAAGTTCCCCATGGTAGGCTCATGCAGAAGGTAAGGAGGCATGGGATAGGGGGAAATGTGGCAGATTGGATTCAGAATTGGCTGACCCTTAGAAGACAAAGGGTGGTAGTGGACGGAAAATATTCAACATGGTGCTCAGTTACGAGTGGTGTACCACAAGAATCTGTTCTGGGTCCTCTTCTATTTGTGATTTTTGTAAATGATTTGGATAAAGGAGTGGAAGGGTGGATTAGCAAGTTTTCGGACGATACGAAGGTGGGTCACGTTGTGGACAGTGTGGAGGGCTGTTCTAGGTTACAAAGGGACATTGATAGAATGCAGAGCTGGGCTGAGAAGTGGCAGATGAAGTTTAACCCTGAAAAGTGTGATGTGATTCATTTTGGAAGGACAAACTTGAAAGCAGAACATAGGGTTAAAGGAAAGATTCTTGGCATTGTGGAGGAGCAGAGGGATCTTGGGGTTCATGTTCACAGTTCCCTGAGAGCTGCCACCCAGGTAGATAGAGTTGTTAAGAAGGCGTATGGTGTGTTAGCTTTCATTAATAGAGGGATTGAGCCGTGAAGTTATGCTCTAGCTGTACAAAAGCCTGGTTCGGCCATATCTGGAGTATTGTGTCCAGTTCTGGTCAACTCATTACAGGAAAGATGTGGAAGCGTTAGAAAAGGTGCAGAGGAGATTTACCAGGATGTTCCCTGGAATGGAGGGAAGGTCTTATGAGGAAAGGTTGGGAGAGCTAGAGCTTTTCTCTTTAGAACGACGAAGGATGAGAGGTGATTTGATAGAGGTGTACAAAATGATCAGGTGTAGATAGAGTAGACAGCCAGAGACTTTTTCCTAGGGTGGAGGTAACTTTTACGAGGGGACATAGTTTTAAAGTGAAAGGAGGTAGATATAGGGGAGACGTCAGAGGTAGGTTCTTTACTCAGAGAGTGGTAGGGGTGTGGAATGCATTGCCGGAGAGGATAGTGGAGTCGGCCTCATTCGGGGCATTTAAGTGGCTATTAGATAGGCATATGGATAATAGTATAAGGTTGGGGTGGAGGTTGGATAGACCTTAGGATTAGGGTAAAAGTTTGGCACAATATCGTGGGCCGAAGGGCCTGTACTGTCCTCTACTGTTCGATGTTCTATGTTCTATGATTCTATAATTGATTGAGAAGCTGGATAAAAGTAGCAGCCAAAGCCATAATAAAATGTAACCTGGAGCAAACTCTGGAGCTCAAGTAGCACATTTAGAGTCAGAGTCATAGAGGTCTATATCACATAAAAAGCCATTACATCCATGCTAGTCAAAAAATAGCCATCGAGCTATTCCATTCCCATTTTCAAGCAGTTGGCCCATAACCTTGTATGCCTTAACTAACTATTTCTGCTCCTGTTTTTGTTCTCATCAACAAACATTATTAAAGATTTTTTTTTGTCTTTTGCAAATATTTTGAAACTTGAACTAATTTTCATGTATAGAGAAAGGTCTCCAGGAAAAATTGGTTTGAAGGTCTTAATGCTGGTTTCAAATTAAAATGCTGAGCAATTTGGAGGACAGCTCTGAATGTAGAAGGTGTCATGACAGATTATAAAAGGACAGTGGGGGTTTTAATAGTGACAATATAGTCAGCAGGGTGTCTTTGCTATTTAATGAAGTGTAATAGTTATTTAAAATGAAATGTGATGGAATAATTTTTACTTAGGGACATTGATGTCACATATCTATATCTGTGTCCCTTTGTTTGAAAGCAGACCCAGCAAAATTTTACATAATCAGCATCAATTCTAACGCATTTTCTCATGACTACTTTGTTTGAGGCATTCAGCTTTTGCCTTAAGTTCAGCAATCGTAGCCAGGACCACGATTGTATGTGAGCAAGGCAAACTGACTAACTGGTTTCTTTCAAGCAGAAAAGATGGGAATCAAACTAATAAGACAATAATAAAGTCTGTGTTAATTTGACAGCATAACTGAAGTACAAAAGATGCTGCCTAAAAAAATCATTCTTTATTGACCCTGATATGAAGTTTTGGATGTTGCTGTGTAAATGCTTAGCATTTTCATTGCAATTCCTTTCAATTAGAAAGACTGACACCTTCATCTGACAAACAATGTGAAGAAATTTGGGTTGCTGCACAATATCCTTCAGCACCAATTCTAGGCCACTAGGTTCTTTTTTAAAAAGGTCTGTGCGTACATCAACAGTTTTACCTTGTCACTGCCAAAGCCCATTCCAAATGCAATGTTTTCAGTAAAAGTTACACGAGCCAGTTGTTGTCAAACACACAAAACAGAACCTCTGACCAAGGAAAAGTCTATTCATCATTGCTGGCAAGGATTGCCAACTCTTGTTGGCTGTATTCATAGCATCATTGAATCATAGAGTTACATTGCACAGAAATAGACCCTTCAGTCCAACTGATCCACACTGACCAGATATCCCAATCTGAACTAATCCTATTTGCCAGCATTTGGCCCATATCCTCCAAACTCTTCTTATTCATATATCCAGCCAGATGCCTTTAAATGCTGTAATTGTACTCACCTCCAGACTTGCTCTGCCTGCTCATTCCATACACACACCACCCTCTGTGTGAAAAAGTTACCCATCAGGTCCTTTTTAATTCTTTGCCCTCTCACTTTAAACCTATAGCCTCTAGTTTTGAACTCCCCACACTCTAGGAAAAAGACCTTGGCCCATTCACCCTACCCATGCCCTTCATACCTTTGCAAACTTCTATAAGATCACCTCTCAGTCTCCAACGGTCCAGGGAAAGAATCCTCAGCCTCTCCCCATAGCCCAAACCCTCCAGTCCAGGAACATTCTTATAAATCTTTTCGGCACCCTCTAAAGTTTAACAACATTCTTCCTAAAGAAGGGTGGCCAGAATTATACGCAGTATTCCAAAAGAGGCCTCACCAATGTCCCATACAGCCACAACATGACGTCTCAACTCCTATCCACAATGCACTGACCAATACAGGCACACACACCAAACACCTTCAGACCAACCTGTTACCCTCGACTCCACTTTCAAGGAGCTATGTCCCCGCGCCCCTAGATCTCATTGTTCGGCAACACTCCCTGAGGGTCTACCATTAACTGCATAAGCCCTGCCCTGATTGGTCTTAACAAAATGCAGCACATCGTATTTATCTAAATTAAACACCATCTGCCACTCCTCGGCCCATTGACCCATCTGATCAAAATTCTGCTTTCCTCTGAGATAATCTTCTTCACTGTCCACTACACCACCTATTTTGGTGTCATCTGCAAACTTACTAACTCTACCTCCTATATTGACATCCAAATCATTTTTATAAATGATGATAACATTACATGGCCACCTTGGTATGCCCTTATTTGGGTGAAGGATGATTAATTTATGTTCCTGTCATCCTCCAAAGCTATCCACGTCCAACTGCAGCTAGGCTTGGACAAGATTCAGGATTGGACTGAAATGTGACAAAAAGACTTGCATGTCAACAAATGCCAGGCAGTGACCATCTCCAGTAAGAGACCATCCCTTGACATTCTGTGGCATTACTATCATTGAATCTCCCACTATTAACATCCTGGGGTTTACCATTAATCAGGAACTGAACTGCACTAGGCATAAAAAATACTGAGCTTTAAATGTCAGAGGCAAGGAATGCTGCAGCAAATAACTCACCTCCAGACTCCCCAAAGCCTGTCCACCATCTACAAGGCACAACTCAGGCATGTGACTGAATACTCCCCACTTGCTTGGATAGGTGCAGCTCCAACAACACTCAAGAAGCTTGAAACCATTCAGGATAAAGCAGCCCACTTGGCTGGCACTGCATCCACAAACATCCGCTCCTTCCACCAAAAATGCTCAGTAGCAGCAGTGTATGCTCTCTATGAGATGCACTGCAGAAATTCACCAAAGATCCTCAAATATCACCTTCTAAATCCATGACTGATTCCATTTAGAAGGACAAGTCCAGCAGATACATGGGAATACCACTAACTGCAAGTTCCTGTCTGAGCTACTTACCATCTTGCCTTGGAATGATAGCAATGTTCCTTCAGTGTTGCTAGATCAAAATCCTGCAACTCCCTCCCTAAAGGCATTGGAGGTGTAACTACAGCACATGGACCACAACAGTTTAAGAAGGCAGCTCATCACCACCTACTCAAGACTAACTTGAGTAGGGCAACAAGTGCTGGCTCAGCCAGAACTGAACAAAAAGAGGAGCTACTGAGATAAAATGTATTTTTTTTGAAAAAAATTATAACTCTTTGGATCTCCAAAACATGTGCCTGGTGTGTTTTTCCTCACCATTTTTATTCAATCAAGGGAAAATCAAGACAAGGTACAGTGAGCAGCTGGATGTCAATCAACTTCTTAATCCTGTCTCACCACTCAATAAGATTTTGACTCATTAACCTCAACTCCACAAGGTGTCCAAAAATGTATTAACCTCTGCCTTGAATGTAATCATCAACTGATAATCCACAGCTCTCTGTGGTAGAGAATTTCAAAGATTCACAGTTTATTGATTGAAGAAATCTCTCTGACTTCAGTCCCAAATTCCTAAAGAGCTGACCCCTTATTCTGAGACGATGACCCCAAGTCCTAAATGTTCCACCTGGAGAAACTAGCCTCTCAATATTCACGTAATCCATAAAGAGAAGTCTAAATGTTTCATTGAAAACACCTCTTCTTTTAAAAAAAACTGACAGGAATGAAAGAGTTAATTTCCGAACAATAAGCTTCACCTACTCGAATACATATTAGATATGGTGCACAGCTGTTCTTCAAGCTTTTAAGTAAATGGATTAAAAAAAAAATTGCACAGCACTCAAGTTGTGTTGCCATAACTCAATCCCAAAGGGCAAAGTCTACTATTGGGAATGATTAAATCAGAGTATTACCTTTTATATGTTGAGTCCTTTTGGAACACTCTCTGTCCCACTAGATATATTTTTAATAGCTTCCTGACTGACCCTCATACTGCTTTTTGTTCACCTCTGATCATCTTTTTACTCTTCACATGCAGCCTTTTAAAACATTCGGATCCAAGAGGCTGGTCTGTTACAGAAGGAAGAAACATCAAGGTTTGATTTTGGCAGAATATCTAAGATCCAATTCTTCCCTGATCCCAGGAAGAGGAAGATGAAGATCCCATGGGATCCATATAGCGTCTTATATAGAAGTATACTGGCATTGTTTGCTGAAGAAAAATACAGCTGTCACAGAGTGTTAGGAAGCTGTGTGAAAGGCTCTGTGAAGTTTGTGTAGCATCTTTTGTCCAAGCTTAGCAACATGATTGAGAAACGGTTGCTATATTACAGACAAATGTAGTAAAACAGAAATGCCTTTAAGAGTGGTAAGATGGTAAGGTGGCAGTGGAGCAGGGCTTCTGAGCCTGAGGCTCATCCACTTTGCTTTTTGTTTCTTTTCCTTCTTTTTTCTCCTTTTTTATCTTATTTTGCTTACTTCTCATTGAAGAGACCGATCATAGCAATGGCATCGGCGGCGTGCCCAGTATTGAATCAGGGTGGCAGCTTTGGAGAGAGTTTGGGTTCCCAGTGAATTCTGCATCATCCTAGCGCCGACTGGTGACGTGGCTGTGTTGGAGGCGGGTTTAGGTTCCTGGCAGTGTCTGCGTCCAGTGCGGATTCATTCAAGTGGTGGCGGAGACAAGTTTGGGCTCACTAGGAGACCCTGCGGCATTGGCAACGGCTGCATCACGGTGAGGTAGGCCCGAAGCGGCCTCATGGCAGCGGCGGAGTTGAGTCTGGGCCAGTGCGATATCCAGCGGCATCAGTGACATCTGCATTGGTGAGGTCCAGCGAGGTCTTATAGTGGTGAGGGCATCAGTGGAGGCAAAATGGCATTGATGAGTGATGTCATTCATTGTAGCCATGATGTCACAGTGACAGGGTCTCATGCCTGGCCACCATGCCCAGGGCCCATGGCAGGCACTTAACATGAAGGCCTGTAAAACTGAACACTTTTATTTATTTCTTTATTCTCCTGCATTTATATTCTATGTTTTGTTTATTTTTCTGTGTATTAAGATGGCACCGGCCACTAGCAACACGGTGCAACGCTTTTCGCTGTGTTTTGTGACAAAATACACTTGACGATAAATAAATCAAGAGTATGGGCAAGCATGAAAGGCGGAGCCCAGCCTTGTAATGGGACTCAGGTATAAATTCAAAGCAACATTAATATTTGCAAATGGGCAGAAAGTAGGGCTTCAATTAGCCTAGTGTAACTGGTCTGTATGCTGCAAACACTTATGGTTATTTTATATTGGGCATGAGCTCTGCTTGTGAATGACTCTCTGTAATCTTCAAGGTTCCATGATGAAGGGAGCTGGTTTCTGGTGTCATGCAAAACTGCAGCTCATTCGGCCCATTGAGTCCACACCGACCCTCCAAAGAACATCCCACCCAGACCCACCATCCTATCCTTCCCCTACAACTCTGCATTTCTCATGGCCAGCCCATCCTAACCTACTCATCTTCAAACGGTGGGAGGAAACCAGAGCATCCGGAGGAAACCCACACAGACACAGGGACAATGTGCAAACTCCACACAGACAGTTGCCTGAGGGTGGACTCAAACCTGGCTCCCTTGTAATGTGAGGCAGCAGTGCTAACCACTGAGCCACAATGCTGCCCCTATCACAGCCAGGAGATCACTGAAATACAAAGAATATGATTATTTGTGAATCCGTCCTGCTTTCTTTCTTCACATTTATTTAAAGTTTTAAATGTTTAAATTATAAATAGTTGCCAATTGTGCCATTATTATGAATGAAACCCCAAGTGTACAACAAAATAACTGCTTCAAACTTATAATTGTCAGCCTTTTAACCTTGAGCAATATATACAATTTTTATTGCTCTTTATATCCACATTATATTTAGTAAGTTTCCTGTAATTTGTTTATTTAATAAAATTGACAGATACTTAATTTTAGATTTTGTTTTAAACAATACTGATTTTCTGGAGGTCCTGAATGATATGTTATGGAAACAGGGTGTCTGTGAACCTGGCTTTACAATCCAGAGATCCAGTCTAACTAGCTGGAAACATCAGTAAATTTAATAAACATACCCGGAATTAAAAGCTGCTATCAATTATTACAACAATAAAACTATTAGATTGTCGTCATATTCCAACTCATTCACTTGTGTCCTTTAGGGAAGGAAATTTGTTGTACATACATAGTCGAATTTATTTGTGACTCCAGACCTGCAAAAACGTGCCTGGCTTTTAAATATCTAGAAAGCCACTTAGTTCTATTCAAAAGAGCAGCTGACCATCTGCCCTAGCCCTTGCCCTAGACCTAACTCATATCTAATCCTAACCTTAACCCTAAACCTAACAAACCTCTCTAGGATATTTAGGAAACAGCAACAAATTTTTGCTTTGTGAGTAAAACCCACATCTCGTGACTGAACAGTTGAACTCATGTTAAAGTAAAATACACGTTCCTTGGCTGTTGCCTTTGATAATTATGACACCTAATTCTATGTTGTTTTGGGACAGTCTTTTCTTGATATTTTGGTGATTAATTTTTAGATTTGATTTTTCTTTCAACTTTAGAACACGATGGCCCCATTGTATCACAAGGGGTATGAGCCAGTCAGGAAAACTATCCGATTGGTAGCTAAATGATCACAATTCCTCCAGAGGGAAGTGACTTAGAGGAAGACTAATTGAGATCGGCAGTATCTGTACTAGTGAACAGTGCAAACTATGTTACTCAGAAAGGAAATTAACAGATCAATTCATGGGATTAGTCATTCAGATCGGATATCATTTTTAAAGTCATGAATTTTGTATGATGGTGAATCTGATATTTGCTTAGACAGTCATGTGACAAAGCAATTAAATCCAGTCGCACAAATGCAAGGTAGTTTTGACCCAGTGCTTTGTCTTCCCAAAACAACTTTACTTTCTCCATCTAATTCTCAGCACCCCCAATAGATTGGGGTTCTGTAATAAATTGCTGCAGTAAGACTGTACCGTTGTCTGCTACATGCCCCTATAATTCATTGTGTTTATTTCAGTTAATACTGCTACAGCTCTCAAAGGTCAGGTTTGGCTTTCAGCAAATTGCTCCATTACCAGAGAGGAAAGTGCTGCTTTAATTTTTGTTCGAAATTCCAAGACTGGTCTTACAATAAAAGCATTAAAGCCGTAATAAAATTCCCAATGCCAGATATTACATATTGCTGAAGTAGTAGACTTGCTTGCCGAGCCAGTGTGTTTGATTGCAAACGTTTCGTCACCCTGCTAGGTAACATCGTCAGCGCACCTCAGGTGAAGCGTTGCTGTTCTGTCCCGCTTGTTACTTATATGCCTCAGTTTGCTGGGATGGTTGGTATTACTTCCGGTTCTGTGTTCCAGTGGTTTGTATATCAGGTCCAGTTCAATGTGTTTGTTGATGGAGTTCCGGTCGGAATGCCAGTTCTCCAGGAATTCCCTGGCATGTCTCTGTTTGGCTTGTGCTATTATGGATGTGCTGTCCCAATCAAATTTGTGCCCTTCTTTGCCCGTGTGTATTGAGACCAGGGAATTCCTGGAGGCCCGTCATTCCAACCAGAACTCCAACAAACACATTTAACTGGACCCTGAAATACAAACCACTGAGAAACAGAACCGAAAGTAATACCAATCATCCCAGCAAACTGAGGCATATAAATAACAAATGGGACAGAACACCAACGCTTCACCGGAGGCGCGTTGACGATGTTACCCAGCAAGGTGACGAAACGTCTGCAACCAAACGCACTGGCTCAGCGAGCAAGTCTACAACCTCCTCCACAACCGGAGCTATAAGTCTTCTCAAAAACTTTAAATTACATATTGCTGCAGTGATTTCAATCCTCCTGAGTGATTATGGCTGGGCATGTAGATAAATCTGTGCCTGAGGTAAGGACTTCAGTCCTCTTACTGATATTCATCTGGAAGATCAGCTCCTTCTGGCCAGGTTTTCAACTACAAAGTGCACTTTGCCAAAATGGAAAAATCCGACAGCTGGTCAACAGTCTGTTAACTTCCCATTTTCTCAGCGCCGGCTATTCACTTCTCTGAGCAACACTGAACATTATTGATTATTGATGCCAGAATGACTGAGTGCAAAAAGCACACAGCAGCTGTTGGCAGTTCCACTGGTTCACCTTCACTTAGTGTTATACAGTGTCTGGTTTCAGCAAGCTTTCTTCTCGATCCCGAATATACAGGTCGCCAGTTAGTCGTCACACTCATTGAGGGTGGATCACACCTGAACAACATTCAGGCTGAAAACTTTAAAATAAAAAGCTGCTTTCATCATGGCAAAGAACTCCATCCATTAGATGTGAGGGAATTTTGGCACAGTCTCATGGGTCTATAAGAATGGGTCTGTACATGAGGCTGGCTCATTCGAAGTCGATGTATGCACAGCTTGAAAAATGCTTGATAATTTATAGACCCTGGTTACAAAAATATTTTTGTCACAAAATAGTGTGAGGCTAGGTGGGAGTGATATAATTCTGTCACATCTATTTCTGCTGCTCAGGGTCTGGAAGACGGCAGCCAAAATAAAGAACTTCTCACGGCACCTCCAACCTCTTATGTTGTTTTCCACTTTGTAACTGATGATTTGCACCTGATTACTGGTGGAAGGAGCAAAGGCAGTCTTTTGCATTTGCGTAAAACCTTTCATAACCTTTGGGCTCCTCAATACACTTTCGCAGTCAATGGATACCTCCGCAAAATGTAGTCTAAGACCACAGGGCAGGGTCTCAACATAAAGGCACGCCAATTTAAGACTGAGATGAGGGGGAACTTCTTCTCTCAGAGGGTTGAGAGTCTTTTGAACTCCTTGCCACAGACAGCTGTAGGGGTAGGGTCCTTCTGTATATTTAAGGCTATGATGGCTAGATTTTTGATCAGTCGGCGAATCAAGAGTTATGGGGAAAGGGCAGGAAAGTGCACACAAGGAATGTTGGATCAGCCATGGTCCTATTGAATGGCAGAGTGGGCTGGAGGGGCCGAAAGGCCCACTCCTGTTCCTATTTCATACAATGTTATGGTCAGTAATCTTTGTATTGTGGAAAAACAACAGCCAATTTACAAACAGCAAGCTCCCTCAAACAAATTAAGATCATGACCCAAACACTTTTTTTTTGTGAAAAAAAAGACAAAAGAACTGCAGATGCTGTAAATCCGTGACAAAAATAACGTTGCTGGAAAAGCTCAGCAGGTCTGGCAGCATCTGTGAAGGAGAAAACAGAGTTAACGTTTCGGGTTCGGTGACCCTTCCTCAGAAGGGTCCTCAAGATCTGAGGAAGGGTCACTGAAACCAAAAGGTTAACTCCGTTTTTTTCCTTCACAGAAGCTGCCAGACCTGCTGAGCTTTTCCAGCAACTTTGTTTTTGTTCACTTTTTTTTGTATGTTAGTCAAGAGCAGTTAAAGGGACAGTTGGGGAAGTGGGAGGCTTTCAAAAGTGAGATAACACGAATTCACTAACAGCGTGTTTCTGTTAGAATGAAGAGCAAGGCTGGTAGGTGTAGGGAATGCTGAATGACTAAAGATGTTGAGGCTCTGGTCAAGGAAAAAAAAAGAGGCATATGTCAGGTATAGACAGCTGAGTTTGAATGAACCCCTAGAGGAATATAAGGCCAGTAAGAGTATACTTAAGAGGGAAATCAGAAGGGCAAAATAGGGGCATGAGAAAGCCTTGGTAGATAAGGTTAAGGAGAATCCAAAGAGATTCTACAAGTATATTAAGGGCAAAAGAACAGCAAGACAGAGAATAGGTCTCCTTAAAGATCAACATGGCTGTCTATATATGGAACGACAGGAGATGGCTGAGATACTAAACAAGTATTTTGCATCGGCATTTACTGTGGAGGAAGAAATGGAAGCTACAGAAATTGGAGAAATAAATAATGATGTTTTGAAAGTAGTCCACATTGCAGAAGAGGAGATGCTGGAGGTCTTAAAATGCATTAAGGTGGATACGTCCCCAGGACCTGATCAAGTATATCTCAAGATGTTAAGGAAAGTTAGAGAAGAAGTTGTTGGGCCTTTGCTGAGATAGTTGTATCATTTACAGCCACAGGTGAGGTACCTGACCACTGGAGGGTGGCTAATGGTGAGCCTTTATTTAAGAAAGCCTGCAAGGAAAACCCCGAGAATTGCAGACCAGTGAGTCTGACATGAATGGTATTTAAGTTCTTGGAAGGGATTCTGAGAGAAAGGATTTACATGCAATTTGGAGAGGCAAGGAATGATTAGGGATAGACAGCATGGATTAGTGCATAGAAGATCATGTCTGACGAATTTGATTGAGGTTTTGGAGATGTGGCCAAGAACACAGATGAGGGCAGAATGGTAGACATTGTCTACTTGAACTTTAGCAAGACCTTCGACAAGGTTTCACATGGTAGACTGATGAGTAAAATTGGATCACATAGGACCCAGACAGAGCTAGCCAACTGGATACAAAATTGGCATCCGACAACTTGGTCTACTGTATCCGCTGCTCCCGATGTGGCCTCTTCTACATCGGTGAGACCAAGTGGAGGCTCGGAGACCATTTCGTAGAGCACCTGTGCTCTGTTCATGACAAACAACAACACCTTCCAGTCGTGAACCATTTTAACTCCCCCTCCCACTCCCTGGGTAAGATGTCCATCTGGGCCTCCTCCAGTGTCACAATGAGGCCACCCACAAACTGGAGGAACAGCACGCATATTCCACCTCAGGACCCTACAACCCAATGGCCTAATTGTGGATTTTACCAGTTTCAAAATCTCCCAACCCCGGCCTCATCCCATGACCAACCCTCCTTCTCATTCCCGCCTCCTTGACCTGACACAACCTGTCCATCTTCTCTCCCACCTATCCACTCCTCCCACTTCACTGGCCAATCCCCATCACTGCCTACCTGGACCCACCCATCACCATCCCACCCACCTTCCCCAGCCCCACCCCTCCTCTCTCTATTTATTTCTGAGCACCCTAACCCCTCCCCATTTCTGAAGAAGGGTCCCGACCCGAAACATCAACTTTCCTGCTCCTCTGATGCTGGCTAGCCTGTTGTGTTCCTCCAGCTCCACACTGTGTTATCTCGTTTAGATTGGAAAACGTGTTTGGCATTTATGAGTTGGACCAAAAGGTTGGTTTCCATGTTGTATGACTCAATGACTCTGTGACTTTATGATTAATTTTGGAAGGGACACCAAAGGAGAACTCCCATTGTTTCACGTCGGAAAGTGCCATGTGACTATTTAAGATCACCCACGAGAGTGTACGGGGTTTCAGATTTATATGTCATACTCCCAGAGAACTACACTTCAGCGTCAACCTGGATGAGACGTTCAAGTCTGTTCAGAATGAGGCAATGTCCTGACTCAAAGACAGGAGTTCTCCTGGTAAAACAAATAACCTTATGGAAGAACAATAAAGTCAAGCTGAAACTGCTGAGCTGTTTTGGTGGGTGGACATGGTAGGGAATAGGACAATACATATTTGAGAATTTAAAAATTGATGGTTTTGCAAGAACATCAGTATTTTTTTGGTCATTCATCAAAGGTGCACAGTAACTGGTATTTTCTTGTAGTTGATGCTATGTTTTAATTAACTGGTGGGATGTGGGCATCACTGGCAGGCCAGCATTTACTACCCATTCCTATTTGCCCTTGAGAAGGTGGTGTGAGCTGCCTTCTTGAACCACTGCAGTCCACATATTGTAGGTTAATCCACAATACACTTAGGGAGGAAAATCCAAGATTTTGACCCAGCAACAGTGAAGTTTTGGAGATATACTTCCAAGTCAGGATAGTGAGTGGCTTGGAGAGGAACTTGCAGGTCGTGGTGTTCTCATACTTGCTGTCCTTGTCCTTCTAGATGGAATTGGTCGTGAATTTGGAAGGTGCTGTCTGAGGATCTTTGGTGAATTTCTGCAGTGCATCTTGTAGATAGTACACACAATTGTTACTGAGTATTGGTGGTAGAGGGAGTGGATGCTTGTGGATGTAGTGCCAATCAGGTGGGCTGCTTTGTCCAGGATGGTGTCAGATCTTTTGAATGTTGTTGGGGCTGCACCCATCCAGGCAAGTGGGGAGTATTCCATCAAACTCTTGACTTGTGCCTTGTAGATGGTGGGACAGACAGTGGAGAGTGTCTTTTAACTGTAATCACCAGCACTGACCCTGCTGTGATTTCTACCCTGGTTGGTGTTGGATGGTGGTGTGGCCTCCTGTAGAGGTGAGCAGGGAGAAGGACTGCTCTCCTCTCCATCACCCAGTCCACCATCACCTCCAGCTCCCTGTCTATAAACTGGGGAGCTAGCTCCTTTCCTCTGAGACATTTTCAGACTTGAGCACCGGAGTTTGAGTGATAGTTTCTGGGTGGCAGCCTCTGAGATGTTGCACAGCTGAATTTTAAACAAGGTGACAGAGGCATTTAAGCCACGTGGTCCTAGCCATGGGTGGGCACTTCCACATTTCTCGCTATGACTTCTCCCTAGAAACACCCTCAACAACTCCATCACGTCACTACTGAGTCGAAAAACAGAAAATTGCATGAGAAAACTCATCACCTTTTCCATGCTGGACTGGAAACCATGAAATTCATTCACCATTGTTCTCCAATTGCAAATGCCTAATTTCCTGGTTTACATTTTGATTGCACTTCATTGTCACTTGAATATGACATGCAAATGAAATATATATTTGATAAATGCACATGTTTCTGTTTAACTAACAATAAGTTCGAACAAAACAGGTTGACAGTGGGTCAGTCAAATTGTGGATACAATTCTTACCTAGCTGCAAAAACAGTTTCAGTTGGGTGTGAAAAGTTACACTGCACTCTATTAAAGACAAATAATAAAAGCATTGCACTTAAATGGGAAATGAGTGCTTTTACTTCAATGTTCAGCGTAAATTGAACGCTTTATTAGTGAGATTCACAGAGCTGCACTGAACTTTGAAAGGGAACAACTTGATGAGGTGTTCAAAGCTGGTGATAATACAGGTGGAAGCAGGCTATTGAATAGCGACAGTGACAAAAAGATGCAGAGGACATGATTATAATGTTAAAAAGCCTCAACACACCTCAAGGACTGTTTTCTCCCCAAGAATAATGGATCAGAGAAATAGTTTTTCAGCAAAAACGAGCAATAAGGACATTTAAATTGCTCCCATTCTGCTGAGAAACAGGAATTGCCAGTGAAACAAAGCAACCAGTCAAAAATGAATATGGTAGTGTACAATATTTTGGTGTGTGTTCATACTGGCTAAGGTCTAGTGAAGCAAACGAGAAAGTTAGTTTCAACTTTACTTATGGGTAGCAAAATGGGTTGTGTGCAAGTGCAGCTTCTCTACTGTCCCTCTGAGAGAGTGAATGACTTCTCCCTCTCTGTGCCTTTGCAAAAGATCTCAAGAGGTGAATTTCTCCTCCCTTCTTCTCTTAAAGCTCATGGCGTTAAAACCAAATTTAACAAGATTCATGAACAATTTCTTCCCCACTGTTATTACATTTCTGAACGGGCCTCTCAAATTTCACATTTAATGTTGATCTCATCCTTTGTGCACCTCCTCTGCAATCATGACATTGTATTCTTTGCTGTGCACTGTTATTCTGATGCACTTTGTATGGTTTGACCTGCCTGCAAGCAAAACAAAACTTTTCACTGTACCTAGGTACCTGTGACAATAACAAATCAAATCAGTGGAAAATTGGATACAGAAGTGCTGAAAGTTTACAGCACTGTTTGATTTGGCAGCTTTATTTTAACACCTTTGCCAATCTCAAACAGTTGCTTAAATTCTCAAATCTTGTAATATTGATTTGCAGTGAATAACTTAAACTGGGTTAAAAGGAAGGGAAGCCACTTGTTTTTCTCTATCAGGTTACATTCCTCAGGAATCACATCGATTAAAACTGCTGGATATGACAGTTAGTAATGGAAAGGGCTAATTGACATTATGGGACAACCTCGTCCATCAAGATAATCTATGTGGCACAGATTATAACAGTAGTGAGTTTATGTTGGAGCTTTGCAAAGTTTGGTTAGGACACAGCTGTGCAGTTGTGGTCATTGCACTATAGGATTGCTCTGGAGGGGGTTCGGAGGAGATTCACCAGGATGTTGCCTGAGATAGAGTATTTCAGTTATGAATAGAGGTTGGGTAAGCTTGGGTTGTTTTCTTCAGAACAGAAAAGGTTATGAGGTTGTGGGGGGGAGGGCGTTGCAGCGGCACCTGTTAGAGGTGTATTATGTAGGACATGGGCAGGAGGCCATAGGAAACAGTTGTTCCCCTTAGCTGAAGGGTTAATAACAAGAAGGCATAATGTTAAGGCGAAGGGCAGGAGGTTTAGAGGGGATTTGAGGAATGATTGTTACATTACGTGGTGGAGGGGGTTGGTGGGAGGTGGTTCCAGAATGCATTGCCTCAGATGGTAATGGAGGCATGAAACTGCACAACCTTTAAAAAGTACTTGGATGAGCAGGTGAAGTGTCATAACATGTAAGGCCATGGGACAAGTGGGATTAGAGTAGGTAGGCCAATGCAGTCTTGCTATTGCCAAAGGCCTCTTTTATTCTGTATGTCTCTACACAAAGGTTTGCCTCTGGGAAGAGCTAACCAGGACTGTTGTGTCTTCCAGTTGCTCACTTGTCTCTGAGTTGTGCATCAGAATGTTTCAGCAGCTGTAAAATGAAAGTACTCTAAAGTAACTTGATGTATTATACAGGATCTTGCGATGTATGTTAGATCTAATGGAACTGCCTATTATGTACAATATAATGATTGTATTAGGTTTCTTGCGGCTGAGTCTATCCTTTGCTGAAGACTCCCTGTTACTATCCCTCAGTTTTTGGTGTCAATAACTTAGACTAAAGCCAAAATGAAGGATTAGTGTCAGCGAATTGACCAATGCCATCCCAGAAGGTTGCAGAAAACAGGGCTACAACAGATACAACACCAGCAGAGTTGGCATCCAAAAATATACTTGCTGCCAGTGGTGAGATTTTGCAATGTATATACCAATAACAATTGTGCAATATCAGTCTATTTCTCATGAATCTGTGAGGTTAGATGAAATGCCCCTATTCACACCATGGAGAACAGTACAGCAGAGGAACAGGCCCTTCAGGCCATTGTGTATCCCCTGTATCATCATAGATGTTCGATATCAAATATGACACATTCAGAAAATCCAGTGCTGGTTCATTTTCTTCTTCTATTACTTCTGCTGAATACTTTTCTCTCAGTCAATGAGCAGAATTATCGAAGCACAGTGTTTGTTTTGCAGCTCTCTTTCTCAGGCACTGCCTGACTCTAGTTGTAATTAATGATGAAGGCAGTGCTGAATCTTCCTGGCATCTGCTCAGTACCACACAGCACAGAGAAAGCCCATTCTACCCTTCAGTAATTGGGAATCTCCCACCTCTCCTTGATTTATTTTCTGCTCCTTTCTTTTGTTTTAGTACGACCTTTAGGTTTCATTTTTGCAAATTTCCTTGTTCCTTGAAACACTCATATATTTTTGCTGCCACAATTTCAGTCCCTCCCAGTGAACCCAATCCCCGTCTCTGGACTCTCTGGCCTAAAGTTTTAGAACTTTCCTGCACAATTACTCTTGGCCTCACTGACATTTCTTTTTCTTCAACAGGTCTTTCCAAAAACATGATGGAACTCCTCCATGAAGTCTCCTTTAAAAAAAAATCACACTGGGAAGTGAAGAGGCAGTCCAGGCCAGAGAATGGATCTGAAAATGTTGGGGCATCAGGCTTTGTGAAAAATGAAAACCATTTCAGTCAAGTAGAATAGGAAAGGAAGCACTGTAAAATGTAACAGGGCTGCAGGTTGAAATACAGCTGGGTTCGACGGATTGGTTTAAGATAGCTTTGTATCCTGTTCTGACCATTATCAGTGTAGTAAAATTAAACAGGAGACCTGTTGGTGCACACCATATTGCTATTTGTGGGAGCTTCCTGTGCTTAGATTGACTGCTGTGATTCCTACATTGTTCCTGGAGCAACACTTAAAAAAATATCATTGGCTGTGCAGAATTTTTAGATGCCCTATGGTGTCAAAAGGCACCATATAAATACAAATATTTCTTTCTATCATGAAGTCATGATATGCACATACCAGATTAGAATTTAGAAAAAGTAAGAAGGTGGATTTGAAGATTATCAGATGGTCTCAGTGAATGATGGAGCAGGCTCGATGGGCTGAATGGCATTCTTCTGCTCCTGTGTCTTATGGTCTTACAGAGCCTCCTGAGTCACACATTCAAATTTTTATTTTGTTTGGTCCCTTTGGCATTTAGTGGCATCACCATTGCTGAACGCTTCATCAATCAAAACTCTGTGGTTTACAATTGACCAGAAACTAAACTGAATCAGCCATTTGAATACAATGGCTTCAGGGGGAGGTCAGAGACTGGGAATTCTGTGGCAAATAACTCACTTTCTGACTCTCCAAAGTCTGTCAACTATCTACAAGGCACACATCAGGATTGTGATGGAATACTCCCCACTTGCCTGGATGGGTAAAGCTCAAACAACCCTTGAGAAGATTGGCACCTTATCCACAAATATTCATTCTTTCTGCCACTGATGCTCAGTAGAAGCAGTGTGTACCATCTATAAGGCAAATCTATCAGCTTGATCATTCATTCTCTCTACATAGGAGTTCTCAAGGGTTCTTCAAGACCGTGACTTCTTTAACTGAGAAGAACAAGGTCAGGTAGATACATTGGAACAATGGGGGGAGGCGATGGCCTAGTGGTATTATTGCTGGACTGTTAATCCAGAGACTAGGATAATGTTCTGGGGACAGGGGTTCGAATCCTGCCACAGCAGATGGTGGAATTTGATTTCAATAAATATCCGGAATTAAGAATCTAATGATGACCACAAATCCATTGCCGATTGTTGGAAAAACCCATCTGGTTCACTAATGCCCTTTAGGGAAGGAAACTGCCATCCTTACCTAGCCTGGCCTACATGTGACTCCAGACCCATGGCAATGTGGTTGACTCTTAACTGCCCTCTGGGCAATTAGGGATGGGCAATAAATGCTGCCTAGTCAGTGATACCCTCATCCCATGAATGAACAAAGAAAAAGAAGCCACCTCCACATTGTGACTTGGGCATATATCAGACGGACCCTTCGCTGGGTCAAAATCCTGGGCCTACCTCTCCAAGAGCTCTGCAGGTTTAGCTCAAATGGCAAGAACAAATGAAGATATGAACAAGGAACAAAAGTAGGCCATTTGGCCCTTTGAACTTGCGCTGCCATTCAATAAGATCATGACTGATCTAATTTCATCCTCAACACTACATTCATCCTTATCTCCAATAATCTTTCATTTCCCCCTAATAATGAAGAATCTATCAACCTTTACCTTCAAAATATTGAAAGATTCTGCATCCACTGCCTTTTGAGAAAGGGAATTCCAAAGCTCCACAATCCACTGAAAGAAAGAAAAGACGATGGTTCTGACAAGCTGACTTTCAGTCTGCCATAAGCCATGCTGTTAAATTTCTGTGTAGCTGAGTAAACTGAAATACATAACAAGCATTAGCTTAGAAAGCACCCAGGATGTGAATGGGGTTAGATCATTTCAAATTCTTAAACGGTTTTTCTTTTTATTTGACTGAAGGAGTTATTAGGCAATTATGGTTTTGTTATAGATCCAATGATCTGTGGTCAGGAATTTTGGACCCATAAAAGGAACATACTATTCCCATTGTGTGGAGCCTGAACATTACCTGTAACTTACAACCTGCAGAGTTGCAGTGATCAGGACAATGAATCAACGATAATGCGTATCAGGAGCAAGAAAGTTAACTCAGAGCTCTGCTGCAGCTTCAAATGTCCATTTCAATCCCTGTGCTAATTGAAGTTGCTGTGTAAGCCCTAATAGACTTCAACTCTGCACACCATCACCTCTGGTAACAGGAGAGACTGAAAACAAAGCAGGCATTTAATCTGAACAGAGATCACAAAACTGGCAGGAAATGTTTCATGTAACTGCTTGCAAATTCCTCATTATGAAAGTAAACTGCATTAGAATTTTTTTTCTGTGATAAATATATAGAAAGAACCTGCACCAGAATGAGTGACTTTGACACTTCAAAACAGGAACTAATGTAAAGTAACAATCAAAAGGCAACTATGTGACATCCTGACCTGTCCCCTTCTTGGATGAGGATCTTTAGCAGCAGGTCACAATGCTTCCAATAGTGAGAAGTCCATGGTACAGCCATTAAGGAGAAATATCATTGTAGTGATTGTAATGAGGTCAGCCGGGTAGAATATGAGTTCCCGGATTGGACCAGATTAACAGCCCCAATCGGGGAGTCCTGGCTGACAGATATAGAATGGAGTATCAGGGGTTCTGTTTACTCTTGGAGCCAGCTCTGTGCTGGCTGGGTCAGTGTAAAAGCACATGTAAATAAAGGGTGACTTTATGATGGGATACTGGCCTTTGCAGAATTATTTCAGTCATGTTTTACTCCCTCTCCCTCACTGGCTTTCTCGATCCCGGCAGGATTTTTGCTACAATCAAGTGTACACTGACCTACAGCAGCAGCGGCTCAAGACCAGAGCTTGTCCTATTCTTGTTACAAACTACCTTACTGAACAAAATGTGAGGCAATGCAGGCATTCAGTGTTCTTCAATTAAGTAAATTACAGCTGTTTATTAGTAGTCTTTTCAACTCTAGTCACTGCTAATTTCAGAATTTAATTCCCCAAAATTCCTTGTTGGCAATCACTTGTTAATAAGTATGATTGTCTGCCTCGAAATTTCTGTGTCTCCCAAAATTAAACAGACCAGAAAACTACAATATACTGTTGTCAATCAGATATGTGACATAAATAAACTAATTTGCGACAGCACATTTTGGATGAAATATCTTGTGAATAAATGTTGGGTGATGCAATTAGAAGGGACAAAAATCCACCAAAGACCGTTTAAAAACATGGACAAGAAATTTTTCAGGTACTGAAGCAACATCATGCCAGCGTGTAACAAGACCTGGGCAATATCCTTGTTTCAATTCCTCCCACTTCCTACAGACAAAGGGGGTGGCCATGGGTACCCGCAAGGGCCCAAGCTATGCCTGCCTCTTTGTAGGTTATGTGGAACAATCCCTCTTCTGTACCTACACCGGCCCTAAACCCCACCTCTTCCTCCGTTACATTGATGACTGTATCGGTGCCGCCTCATGCTCCCATGAGGAGCTCGAACAGTTCATCCATTTCACCAACACCTTCCACCCCAACCTTAAGTTCACCTGGACCATCTCTAATACCTCTCTCTCCTTCCTGGACCTCTCTGTCTCCATATTGGGCAACCACCTGGAAACCGATATTCATTTCAAGCCCACCGACTCCCACAGCTACCTATAATACACCTCCTCCCACCCACCTTCCTGCAAAAATGCCATCCCCTATTTCCAATTTCTTCACCTCCGCCGCATCTGCTCCCAGGATGAGGCATTCCACTCCCGTACATCTCAGATGTCCTTGTTTTTCAAGGACTGCAAATTCCCCCCCTCAGTGGTCGAGAACGCCCTCCACCGTGTCTCGCACATTTCCCGCAACTCATCCCACACACCCCGTCCCCGCAATAACAACCAAAAAAGAATCCCCCTCATCCTCACGTACCACCCCACCAACCTCCGGATCCAACGCATCATCCTCCGACACTTCTGCCATCTGCAATCCGACCCCACCACCAAAGACATTTTTCCTCCCCACCTTTATCTGCTTTCCGGAGGGACCACTCTCTCCGTGACTCCCTTGTCCTCTCCACACTCCCCTCCAGCCCCACCACACCCGGCACTTTTCCCTGCAATCGCAGGAAGTGCTACACCTGCCCCCACACCTCCTCCCTCACCCCAATCCCAGGCCCCAAGAAGACTTTCCACATGAAGCAGATGTTCACCTGCACATCTGCTAATGTGGTGTACTGCATCCGATGTACCCGTTGTGGCCTCCTCTACATTGGGGAAACCAAACGGAGGTTTGGGGATCGCTTTGCAGAACACCTACGCTCAGTTCGCAATCAACAACTGCACCTCCCAGTCGCGAACCATTTCAACTCCCCCTCCCATTCCTCAGATGACATGTCCATCCTGGGCCTCCTGCAGTGCCACAACGATGCCACCCGAAGGTTGCAGGAACTGCAACTCATATTCCGCTTGGGAGCCCTGCAGCCCAATGGTATCAATGTGGATTTCACAAGCTTCAAAATCTCCCCTCCCCCTACCGCATCCCAAAACCAGCCCAGCTCGTCCCCGCCTCCCTAACCTGTCCTTCCTCCCACCTATCCCCTCCTCCCACCTCAAGCCACACCTCCATCTCCTACCGACCAACCTCATCCTGCCCCCTTGACCTGTCCATCCTCCCTGGACTGACCTATCCCCTCCCTAACTCCCCACCTACACTCACCTTTACTGGCTCAATCCCTGCAACTTCCACCTGTCCGTTTCCTCTCCACCTATCTTCTCCTCTATCCATCTTCTATCTGCCTCCCCCTCTCTGCCTATTTATTTCAGAACCCCCTTCCCCTCCCCCATTTCTGATGAAGGGTCTAGGCCCGAAACATCAGCCTTCCTGCTCCTATGATGCTGCTTGGCCTGCTGTGTTCATCCAGCTCTGCACCTTGTTGTCTCGGATTCTCCAGCATCTGCAGTTCCTACTATCTCAGTTACAAATTAAATTTGTAGCACACAAGTGCCAGGCAATATCCATAGCCAAGAAGGGAATGTCTAACCAGTTCCATTTAGCATTCATTTACCAAAACATTGCTGAATCTCTCACCTTCTGGGGATATGATTGAACAGAAACTTAACTGGATCAGCCACATAAATATTATAATTCCAAGAATAGGTCAGAGGCTGTAAATTCTGCAGCGAAGAACTCTCCTGCAGACTCCCAAAATTGTTTACAAGTTATAAGACATAAGTTGAGAGTGTGATGGAATACTTCTCACTTGCCTGAGTGGGTGCAGCTCCAACAAAACTCATGAAGGTCAACGCCATCCAGTTTAAAGCAAGCCAATCTATCACCTTTTGTGGATTTGCAGATGACACCAAACGTAGTGATATAGTGGACAGTGAAGAAGGTCATCAACGATTACATAGAGACCTTGATCAATTGAATCAATGGGCTGTGGAGTGGCAGATGGAATTTAATGGGGTTAAATGCAAGGTATTACATTTGGGTAAAACAAACAAGGGCAGGATTATACAATTAATGGAAATGCCCTGGGTAGTTTTGCAGAACAGAGCGACCAAGGGGTTCAGGTACATAATTCTTTGAAATTTGCATCATATGTAGACAGGGTGACTAAGAAGGCATTAGTATACTTGCCTTCATTGGTCAGCCTTTTGAGTATAGGAGCTGGGATGTCATGTTGAGCTTGTACAGGACCTTGATGAGGCTTCTTCTGGAGTATTGTGTACAGTTCAGGTCACCTTGCTATAGGAAGGAATTTATTAAATTGGAGAGGGTTCAGAAAAGATTTAGGAGAATGTTGCCAGCAATTAAGGTTTTGGGTGATACGGATAGGCTGGGAATTTTTCCACAGGTCCATAGGAGGGTTGACCTTATAGAGGTTTATAAAATCATGACAGGCATAAATAAGGCAAATAACAAGGGTCTTTTCCGTAGTGTGGGAGAGTTTAAAACTAGGGAGCATATTTTTAAGGTGAGAGGAGAAAGATTTAAAAAAGACTTGAGAGACAACTTTTTTACACGAGAATGGTTCGTGTGTAGAATGAACTACCAGAGGAAGTGATGGAAGCAGGTACAGTTACAACATTTGAAAGACATTCAAATAATTACATTAATAGGAAAGATTTAGAGGGATATGGGCTAAACACAGGCAAGTGGGGCTAGATTGGTTTGGGAACATAGTCGGCGTGGACTAGTCCGACTGAAGACTCTGTTTCTATGCTGTATGAGTTAGTGACTCTGTGACCTCAATCATTCATTCTCTCTACATAGCAGCTGCCAAGGGTTCTCCATGCTTCTACAGCTGAGAAGAACAGGGAGGTTATGGAGGGATCGTGTTATGTGAAAAAGTTAACAACTTTGGTTTGTACTCATTGCAGTTTAGAAGAATGAGAGGTAATCTCATTAAAAAAAAATTAGATTCTTAACGGGCTTGACAGGGTGAATGCCGAGAGGATGTGTCCCTCGTGGATGAGTCTAAGACCAGAGATTCTCAGAATTCTTAGAATAAAGCAGCACCATTTTAGGACTGAGATGAAAAGAAATTTCTTCTCTCAGAAGTTTGTGAATCTTTGGGTCTCCTTGCTATAAATGTGGGGTCAGAACTCTTGTGTATATTTAAGGATGAGGTCGATAGAATCTTGATCAGTCGGGGAACTTACGAGGAAAGGGCAAGAAAGTGAACATGAGAAATTTCAGATCAGCCATGATCTTATTGAATGGTGGAGCAGGCTCAAGGAGCTGAACAGCCTACTCACGTTCCTATTTCTTATAATCGTAGTAGATAATTGGGAACGTCACCAACCACTTCTATGTTTGCCTCAAGCAACGCGCCAATGTGACGTCGACATATATAGGACTGAACTGTTACTGAATCAAATCCTGGGCCTCCCTCCCAACAGCACTCTGAACCTAGCTTCACTGGATGGACCACCAAAATTTCAAGAAGGAAATTTACCACCAACTATGCGAAAGCAAAGGGATAGGTATCAAAACCTCTTAACCCACCTTCTGGCTATAAGCCACAGTTGTCGTGCAGAAACTTTGGAAAGATAATTAGCACAGATTATGTTTGCACAAATATTAAATGACCTCTTCATTTATTTTAGTGTGAATTGAGAGAAACCTTGTTCAGCCACACTGGCTGACTTCATAAAATGTGACCTTGACCTCAAGCAAGCATCTTTTTAAAATAGCCAGGAGCTGGGAATAAAAGCAGGAAGTGTATTACTTGGATTTGATTTAATTTAGCTTCCACTTGTGCAGAAACTTAGAATTTACTTCAAAATGCAATGATACAACATTAATGAGAAGATTACACCTGATGCCCACAAATTCTGAACCTGGTCGGAAAGTGTATATGTTTTATTCAATCACCAATGTTATCAACTTGTTTCTCTTTGTTACTGTCAGCCAAGACAAAAGATACCTTGAGCAGGTTTGTTCAATAAACTAAAAAAAAACTCGTTTATTATAAGCAACTTCTTCTTCCATTAAGTGGTGATACTGGTTAACAACGAGGTTGCTATGCAGATTTAAATCTTACCTCCTTCATCCCGAACACATGATCAGCAAGGCAGTACAATTCTGCAAAGATGTTATAGATCTTTGCAAAAAGGAAATAGAAAATCAGGTACAGCCAAGGGTCTTGAATGAAAGGATAAAAATGTCCAGTCATCAAGATCACAATTCTGACATATATAGATTAGATGAGATTTTCAAATCATACTTAAGTGCAAACAAAAGTCAGTTAGACTTAGGTCTCTAAATGGAAGTGTCAGCCCAACTTTCAAAGTGTAAGAAGTTAAAAATATTGATTTCTGGCACTTTCTCAAGTTCCCCGAAAAAGCTTACTGAGCAGCTTATTCAGCTGTAAAGTTTATTCTTTCTCAGAGAGAGAGAGAAACAGATCTTTTCTTTTGCTGCTAACTTCCTGCAGAGTTGATCCTTCAAATGCCACATCTAGGTATGTACTTAAGCAACAACGTTGGCTCAGAGGCTGTTGCTGGGCAACCTTCAGTATAGGACTTCCAAAATCAGTCTGTCCATAATTAAAGCAGAAATCCTACCTTCTATCTCTTCCTTAAAAGATTTACTTGTCTTGTTCCAAAGCTACTTGTCTTCCAAACAAACACCAGATGGATAACAGCCATTTGATTTCAATACCTACTGCTGAACAGAAGTTCCAGAAATCACATCTCCTTTCAAAACCTTTTCAATCTATGATGCACAAACAGTTCCATATTCCATAATCATTAAATAAAAACATCTTCCCAATAGTAACTACAGGGTATTGTTGACCTATGCGCTAGTGTACATGCTCAACATGAGCCTGTTCTATATCTAAACCTAACTGCATTTCCTTTATTCCTTCCTCCCCATGCTGAACTAGATTCCCCTTAAATTCATTTATCGATTGATCTTAACCATTCTCTGTGGTGGCATGTTTCTCATTAGAACCAGCCTCTTGATAGAAAAGATTCTCATGAATATCTAAGTAGATTTATTAGGGACAATTTTACATTGAAAGTGCCCAGTCTGGCCTTGCTCACAAATGGAAACATCTTTTTATTTTTTATGTTCATTCACAGGATGTGGATGTTACTGGCCTGGTCAATATTTATTGCTCATCCCTAGTTGCCTAGAGGGAAGTTGAGAGACAATCACATTGCTGTGGGTCTGGAGTCACATGTGGTCTAGCTCCTCTATGACTATCTAATTAAAGTCTTCCCTCATTTCAAAGATCCCTATCAGGTCACCCCTCATTCATCTATTAGAAACAGAAAACATAGGAAATAGATGCAAGAGTAGGCCATTCGGCCATTTGAGCCTGCACCACCATTCAATATGATCATGGCTGATCATGCAATGTCAGTATCCTGTTCCCACTTTCTCTCCATACCCCTTGATTCCTTTAGGCGCAAGGGCCATGTCCAGCTCCCTCTTGAATATATCTAACAACCTGGCCCCAACAGCTTTCTGTAGTAAAGAATTCCATAGATTCACAACTGTCTGAGTGAAGAAATTCCTCCTCATCTCAGTTCTGAATGGCTTAGAATGTGACCCTTACTTCGGGACTTCCTCAACAATGGGTACATTCTTCCCACATCTAGCCTGTCCAGTTACTTCAGGATTTTACATGTTTCTATGAGATTCCCCCTCATTCTTCTAAATTCCAACGAATACAAGCCCAGTTGACCCAGTCTTCCCTCATATGTCAGTCCTGCCATCCTGGGAATCAGTCTGGTTGGCCTTCACTGGACTCCCTCAATAGCAAAAATGTCCTTCCTCAGATTAGGAGACCAAAACTGCACACAGTACTCAAGGTGTGGCCTCACCAACGCCCTGTACAACTGCAGCAACACATCCCTACTGTGATACTCAAATCCTCTTGTTATGAGCGTCAGCATGCCATTAGCTTTCCTCCCTGCCTGCTGCACCTGCATGCCAACCTTTTGCTACAGAAAAGTGAAGCAGCCTGTTTAATTTTATTTTCTTTTGGGTGGAATCTCTCAGTTCTAGATTTATTGCTTGCAATAATAGAAACACAGGAAATCTTTCACCAGATCAGAGGAAGTATAACTGCTTCCATTGGTGGATTATAGTTTCGGAACTGATATTGTTTTTTTGAAAAGAGCAATTGTTTTCAGACTGATCTATCACATCCAACATATTCTTATTTTATGGACTGGAGAGAATACAAACTAGATTTTAGTTTGAGAATTAATTCAATACAGTGAAATATGATGCAAGTAAGTAATTATTTTAAAAGTTAATGAACTGCACTATAACAATTCCCAGGCATTGCAGCCATTATAAAATTACGCATTACCTAGCTTAGCAAAACTGACACACCAATTGAATAACATCAATGAAATAATCTCATCCCAAGACATCCACAAATTGCATCAGAGATGAATAAACCCTATCTGAGTGACTGAATCATGAATAAAGCTGCTTCTTGAAGGTATAGGACAGAATATATGCTGTAGAGGTTGGATCTAGAAAATAATCATAAAACCACGAGCCAAAAGAAATGCTGGCAGTGGATAGAGCAGCCAATAATGGATATTGTCTACTTGTTTCAGCACATTCTTTCCAGAATCCTGGCTGAAGGGATGATGCTTAATTCTATTAAATCACATGCTTTATTTAACTTTGCTGGACTTCCCTCTAAGTCAAAAGTCCAGAACCATAAACTGCCCATCTTATCTTCAACTTTCCACAATCCCTTTGATTTAACATTTATGTCTACCAGGAGATTTGGTCGAGGTGCTTAAAATGACGAGGGGTTTTTATGAGGTGAGTGAAGAGAAATTATCTCCAGTGGAAAAAAAGGCTGGTGACCAAAGGCTACAAATTTATGCTCAATGGCAAAAGAATGGGAGATAAGTGGAATTCTTGTACACATCAAATTGTTGACATCTGGAATTCACTTCCTGAAAGAATAGTCAAAGTTGATTCAATAGGAACTTTCAAAGGAAAGCAGGATAAATAATTGAAATGAAGGAAAGAAAATCATAGAGCTTCAAGGGTGTTTGAGAGTGACTGGAGACTTTCTGAGGAGGAAGTATCTCCTGTTCTGTATCATTCGGGGTTAAGTAGAAATGGTCTTGTCACAGCATTGCAAGAATTTCCCATGATGATAATAAGCACTTCTATTGGCTAGTGTGATTCAGCTCAGGGTCCATTGTACATTCACAATGACCCCTGGCCAAGAAGGGCGAGTCAAGCTACAATAGGTATGGGAGGGTAGCCACAGCGTCCACCTGATACTCTATAACAGGAAATGCCATCTTCGATGCTAGTGCAACGACAGAGGATGCATTCACTGCATATGTGTATCATGCCATGAGAAGGTGAGATTTTGTTATTGAAAAACATGCTTTAAGATCCGGTTTTGATTGAATCCGCTGGGACAAGATATAAAATTGTTAAATCACAGATACAGCTGCTATTGGGAAGGGAACAGGGGTGGAGGACAGGAGTGAGTGAGAAAAAGCAACAACATTGGGCACATCACTTCCAGATCCAAAACAATACAGACACACAACGGTAACGGCAACAACACTGACTTCCTGTATAGAAGGTAAAACGACCCAGAAAAGGAAAATCTACGTCTCAAAGACTCATGCAGTTTTATTATGCCTTACATTATAATATGAAAACATTACAATCCATGCAGTATGAATCTTGGTTTGAAGCACTGTTTTGAGCTTTCTGAATCAATACTGACTAATGGTTAACCAGGAACACATGTACTGGGTAAGGATAATGTTGAATTGTGAAAAAAAAATTGGATATCTATTCTGAGGAAGTAAACAATTTACATAAGGCCTTGTTCATTGGTCATAGTTACTCTGAGAAAAGTGGTTCCTTTCATTGAACCATCATTGTCCTGTGGTGAAGGTGATCCCATGCTGGAAAAACTTGTGGATATTTTGGAGAACTCAGAGATGACTTTGCTCCTTCTCTGCTGTGTGGTAAGGTTCACATGACAGGGAGTTGAGGTGTAAATGCTGTTTCTGAGATGCCAAAGTACATCCTGTTGATGGACTATGACACACCAACAGTGCACAGACAATGGAGAGAGTGGGTATGAAGTTCAATGGCCAGGGTACTGGTAAAATGAATGGCTTTCTCCCAGATGCTGTTGGTCTTATGAATAGTGCTATACCTCCAAGTGTTGAAATTTACGCAGACAGGATTTTACCATATGCCCTACCAAGCTTCTTTCCTGCAGGTGGGGATGGAAGGCAACATGTCAAGTGGCCCATTCCGAAGAAAGGTCACTCGACCCAAAACATTAACTCTGCTTTGTCTCCACAGATGCTGTGTTTCTCTAGCAATTTCAGATTTTGTACACTGTCTTCCTGCCCAGTCCCAACGCATTCCCCATGATATAGGGTGGATGAGAGTAAGGTATCAACTACATCACTAGGCTTATCGAGGGCCATAAGTGTCAATCACTTTTCATTTCAGGTCCTCACTCCATCCCCACTGCTATAAACTGCTGGGACAAGGCAAGCAGGCAAAGAGAAAAGGCTATTTCTGAGACAACAAGGTGCAGGGCTGGATGAACACAGCAGGCCAAGCAGCATCATAGGAGCAGAGAGGCTGACGTTTCGGGCCTAGACCCTTCATCAGAAAAGGGGGAGGGGAAGGGGGTTCTGAAATAAATAGGGAGAGAGTGGGAGGCGGATAGAAGATGGATAGAGGAGAGGATAGGTGGAGAGGAAACAAACAGGTCGAAGAGGTGGGGATTGGGCCAGTAAAGGTGAGTGTTGGCGGGGAGTTAGGGAGGGGATAGGTCAGTCCAGGGAGGACGGACAGGTCAAGGGGGCGGGACGAGGTTAGTCGGTAGGAGATGGAGGTGCGGCTTGAGGTGGGAGGAAGAACAGGT
>NC_063333.1:146210388-146234023 GCF_021869965.1 Rhincodon typus | reverse complement strand
CGGGTGGCATCGTTGTGGCACTGCAGGAGGCCCAGGATGGACATGTCATATGAGGAATGGGAGGGGGAGTTGAAATGGTTCGCGACTGGGAGGTGCAGTTGTTTATTGCGAACCAAGCGTAGGTGTTCTGCAAAGCGGTCCCCGAGCCTCCGCTTGGTTTCCCCGATGTAGAGGAAGCCACATCAGGAACAGCGGATGCAGTATACCACATTAGCAGATGTGCAGGTGAACATCTACTTGATGTGGAAAGTCTTCTTGGGGCCTGGGATGGGGATGAGGGAGGAGGTATGGGGGCAGGTGTAGCACTTCCTGCGGTTGCAGGGAAAAGTGCCGGGTGTGGTGGAGCTGGAGGGGAGTGTGGAGCGGACAAGGGAGTCACGGAGAGACTGGTCCCTCCGGAAAGCAGATAAGGGTGGGGAGGGAAAGATGTCTTTGGTGGTGGGGTCGGATTGCAGATGGCGGAAGTGTCGGATGATGATGCGTTGGATCCGGAGGTTGGTGGGGTGGTACATAAGGACGAGGGGGATTCTTTTTTGGTTCTTATTGCGGGGACGGGGTGTGAGGGATGAGTTGCGGGAGATGTGGGAGACACAGTTGAGGGCGTTCTCGACCACTGAGGGGGGGAAGTTACGGTCCTTGAAAAACGAGGACAACTGAGATGTACGGGAGTGGAATGGCTCATCTCGGGAGCAGATGCGGCGGAGGCGAAGGAATTGGGAATAGGGGATAGCATTTTTGCAGGAAGGTGGGTGGGAGGAGGAGTATTCTAGGTAGCTGTGGGAGTCGGTGGGCTTGAAATGAATATCGGTTTCTAGGTGGTTGCCCGATATGGAGACAGAGAGGTCCAGGAAGGAGAGAGACGTGTTAGAGATGGTCCAGGTAAACTTAAGGTTGGGGTGGAAGGTGTTAGTGAAGTGGATGAACTGTTCGAGCTTCTCGTGGGAGCACGAGGTGGCGCCGATACAGTCATCAATGTAACGGAGGAAGAGGTGGGGTTTAGGGCCGGTGTAGGTACAGAAGAGGGATTGTTCCACGTAACCTACAAAGAGGCAGGCGTAGCTTGGGCCCATGTGGGTACTCATGGCTACCCCCTTTGTCTGTAGGAAGTGGGAGGAATTGAAAGAGAAGTTGTTGGGTGAGGACGAGTTCGGCTAAGCGGATGAGGGTGTCAGTGGAGGGGGACTGGTTGGGCCTGCGGGACAGGAAGAAGCGGAGGGCCTTAAGGCCATCTGCATGGGGAATGCAGGTGTAGAGGGACTGGACATCCATGGTAAAGATGAGGTGTTGGGGACCGGGGAATTGGAAGTTCTGGAGGAGGTGGAGGGTGTGGGTGGTGTCACGGACATAGGTAGGGAGTTCCTGGACCAAGGGGGAGAAAATGGAGTCCGGATAGTTGGAGATCAGTTCGGTGGGGCAGGAGCAGGCGAAGACAATGGGTCGACCAGGGCATTCAGGTTTGTGGATTTTGGGAAGGAGATAGAAGCGTCTGATTCAGCTTTGCTGAAAAGGTACAAAGGGTGGAGGGCATATCATTCAGTGGTACCCTCCAGACTCCACAAGTACGAATCTCATCTGTTCCTCTCCACCTGCCCTCCAAACCCAACTCTCCCACCTCAGACACCCACTACCCAGACTGCCCGATCCCTCTTCCTGCTTAAAGATTCAGGACGTAGCTGTGTCCAGATGTCATCAATGACTTCTTTGAGCCTCTTTGCAGTACTGGCAGTGCCCACTACTGAGCTGTGGTGCTGTAGGACTTCTTGAGCACTGCCATCATTGCAACATTCACCCCAAGACTCTATGACTCTCTGACCCTACTGAATTGGTTGCATAAATGCGGAAAGTGTTTGAGGGGAACCAGAAGGCACAACACTGATTACAAAGGGCCCAGGTCACTATTTAGAATTGCATTGTTAATAAAGAAACATGAAGCAGAAATGGGCCATTCAACCTTCAAGCCTGCTCCATGGTTCAATATGATCATGGCTGATCATTCAAATCAGTCTCCTGTACCTGCTTTGTCCCCATATCCTTTGATACTTCTCATCCTCAGCACTACATCTTTAATGATTCTTTGCATAATAGCTTCCAATACTGGTAACAAATAACATCCAATGATACTTGCAAAGTATGACATTCAACTATTTTATGTGCATTACACTTCTAACCCTTACAATCTCCAAATAATTAAGGCTGATGTATTTACAGAAAGTTCTGAGCTTATAACATTATCAAATAAAGCTCTGGGCCTAAAGTCATTTAAATATAAGCCAGAGACTGATGGAGCCCACTGATAAAATCAACTGTTGCCGATCTCTTTAACAGATCCAAAAACATTTCCTGAAACTGTTGAAAATAGTCAACAGGTTTGACACTTGTGGAGAGAAGAACAACATTAATGTTTTATGTCTGTGACCTCTTATCGGCAATTTTGATATCTTTATTGTTGGCCTCTTCAGGTCAGGAATGAAAGTATTCCACCTTTAATGTAGGAAACAGAACATCTATTGCAGATGCATTGCAAACAACTGTTTTTCAATTATGTTAAAAATGGCTGTGTGTGGATATATACAAACAAAGGAGTTAGCACTGCTCAGAAACAGAAAAGAGTCTGCTTCATCATCTCCACATCTTCAACATTTAGTCCCTGCACCAACAATACACAGTAAACAACATTGTGTGCCATCTACAAGGTGCGCTGCAGCAATTCGCCCAAGCATCCTTAAGCAGCTCCTCTGAAACAGATACATTGGGACACCACCACCTGAAAAGCTCCCCTCCAAATCACTCACCATTCTAACTTGGAAATATATTAATGTCCTTTCACTGTCGTTTTGTCAAAATTCTGGAATTCCCATCCCAACAACATGCTCAGGAGTGTTTCAAAAAGGAGCTTATCACCACCTTCTCAAGAATAATTAGAGATGAGCAAAAATGCTGGCCACGCCAGTAATGCTTCATGTGGACCTGCTCAGTCATATACTTTTGCAGGAAGATAAAGCTAAAGCATGATGCTCCATCTAAAAAGAGAATTTAAAAATATTGAAATGGTAGAGAAAATCATAACAATGAATTTGTTATTTAGGATGAAATTCTGTACAATCTCGTTATAGATGCAAATGCCGAATTCATATGAGAGCAACAGCGAAGTAGCAAAGAAATAGTAATACATGGGATACCAATTAAAATTGAATTTAATATGGAAGAAGAATTCACTGAAGAATAAATCTGACTATTAATATTGTAATAGGTTCTAAAAGCATCTCGTAACCCCAAAGAGTATAATTTTTTTCAGTCTGGTGCCTAAAACAGATTAGATTTGTTACATAAGGAGTGACCAAAATTCTGAATCCTGACTGAGTGCATAATAGATTTGGATGTATAATTCAGGACAGCAGATTTATAGTGAGGGAAAAAGGTCAGAATCAGCCCAAGTGAAGCAACAAATTAATTTTACTGTTACCAGTTGCAAATTTCTGACAAACACCCCCTCCATGTTCCAGGTTATGGAGCTGGGAAAATTTATGATGTTAATCCCTCCCACCGATAATAATGTTGAGAATAATCTTACCAATGCTCAGTAGGAATTTTTTATTCACTTGTGGGTCATGAGCATCACTGGACCAGCATTTATTGCCTGTACCTAGTTGCCTTTAAGAAGGTAGTGGTGAACTGCCTTCTTAAACCGCTGTAGTCCATGGGGGTAGTCAGTGATGTAGGTTGACCCATAATGCTGCTAATTAGGGACTTCCAGGATTTTGACCCAGTGACAATGAAGGAAAAGCAACATATTTCCAAGTGAGGATGGTGAGTGGCTTGGAGGGGGACTTGTACTGGGTGGTGATGCCATGTATCTTCCACCCTTGTCCTTCTAGATGGAATTGGCCATGGGTTTGGAAGGTGTTGTTTAAGGTGCCTTGGTCAATTTCTGCTGGTGCAATTTGAAACTCATGCAGTTTAGAAGAAAGGTCATCAGATTTGAAACAATGGCTCTGCTTTTTTCTCCACAGATGCTGCCAGGCCTGCTGAGTTTGTCCAGCGATTTCTGGTTTTTGTTTCAGAAACTCCTTGGCATTTGTGATTGGGCATGAAGGTGGTGACAGCTTTGCCAAAAGTCCCATGTGTGACAGACTCGCTGTAGAACTGAACAGTTTGTGTCTCTGGTCTAACCGAACTGGCGGTCATTGACGTTGTCTCTGCAGGCATTTCCCCTTTTGGACAAGCAGATTTCAGATTCTCTACTTGAATCATACCTCCTCATCGGTGACCAGTCCCTAGGTCACACCCACACCCAGGGGAATAAGTGCAAGAAGTACCACATAGGGTATCAATAACCTAAGGCATTGTCAAATAGTTATTAGGTCCCTTATTTATATATGCAAAGGAGCTACAACCCACATTAAGCAGCCACAATGCTGTTTCATGGTCCACATTCACCTACCAGATGGTATCTACAAAAGTGGAAACTTTTCCTTTCAGGGCCGTCTGTTGCTTTTGCTGTCGGTTAGCTCAGTTGGTTGGATGGCAGGTTTGTAATCAGTGTGATGCCAACAGCATTCAATTCCAGCACTGGCTGAGGATACTATGAAGGACTCTCCTCTTGCCTAGTGTGTGGTGACCCTAAGGTTAAACCACCACCAGTCACTCTCTCTAATGGGAGAGCTGTCCTATGGTTTGGTAACACTACGGAGATTTTACCTTTCTTAGGGATTTTGCATTGTACCAGGTTACTCATCAAATTCTTTCCACGATTTGACTTTGGAAACTCTTTTTTTATTTCTTCTCGCTTTCACATGAAAAATTGTCTGGTGAAAATATATGGTTAGAAATTACAAATAAGAAAGGAAAGATCACTTTGATGAGATTGTACTGTGGGCACCCCCCCCCCCCTCCTAATAGGGAGGGAGTATCTGTGTGTGAGAGAGTGTGCATGTGAGTGTGAGTGTGTGTGTGTGAAAGAGGGTCTGTGTGAGTGTTTGAGTGTGAGAGTGTGAGTGTGTGTTTGTGTGAGAGAATGACTATGTATCTTTGTGTGTGTGTTTGTGTGCATGCACACGTGTGTGCATGTGTGTCTGTGTGGGAGAGAGCGAGAGAGAGACTGTGTGTGAGAGAGAGTGTATGTGAGTGTGAGGGAGTATATGTGTGTGAGAATGTGTATGTGAGTGCAAGTGCGTGTGTGTGAGAGAGAGTATGTGTGAGAGAGGGTCTGTGTGTGTGTGTGTGTCTGTCTGTCTGTCTGTCTGTGTGTGTGAGTCTGTGTGTGTGTGTGTCTGTGTCTGTGTCTGTGTGTGTGAGAGTGTGTGTGTGTCTGTCTGTCTGTGTGTGTGAGTCTGTGTGTGTGTGTGTGTGTGTGTGTGTGTGTGTGTGTATGTGTGTCTGTGTGTGTGTGTGAGAGTGTGTGTGTGTGTATGTGTGTGTGTCTGTCTGTCTGTCTGTGTGTGTGAGTCTGTGTGTGTGTGTGCGTGTGTGTGTGTGTGTGTGTGTGTGTGTGTGTGTGTGTGTGAGAGAGAGAGTTAATAGTGTGGTGGGGTCACCTGTAGTGCGACATGAACCCAAGATCCCAGTTAAGGCCATCCTCATGGGTACCAGACTTAGCTATCAGCCCCTGCTTGGTGACTTTCTGTTGTTGTGTATTCCAAAGTCCGCCTTGGAGAACGTTTACCTAAAGATTCGAGGCCAAATGTCCTTGACTGCTGAAGTGTTGCCCCTGTCTGGTGATTGTTGTGCGGTGTCCGTTTATCTGTTGTCGTAGTGTCTGTAATTTTTCGCCAATATAATATGCCCAGGGCGTCATTGCCTGCAGCATATGAGATAGACAACATTGGTCGAGTTATATGTGTATGTGGTGGGTGGTGTTCCCACGTGTGATGGTAGTGTCCATGTCAATGATCTGGCATGTCTTGCAGAGGTTGCCATGACAGGGTTGTGTGGTGTTGTGGTCGATATTGGCCTGAAGGCTGGGTACTTTGCTGCAAGAGATGGTCTGTTTAAGGTTGGCGGTTGTTTGAAGGCGAAAAGTGGAGGCGTAGGGAAGACTTGGCAAGGTGCTTATCGTCATCAATAATGTGTTGAAGGCTGTGAAGAACATGGTGTAGTTTCACCGCTCTGGGGAGGTACTGGATGACAAAGGGTACCCTATTAGTCGTATCTCACGTTTGGCTTCTGAGAAAGTCATTACAGTTTATTGCTGTGGCCCATTGGAACTGGTGATCGATGGATTGAGCATTGTATCCTGTTCCTTTGAGGTCTGCATTGAACACCTTCAGGTGTCTATCGCATTCCTCCTCATCTGAGCAGATCCTGTGTATGTTTAGGGCTTGTCCATGGGCGATGGCTGTTTTAATATGTTCAGGGTGGAAGCTAGAGAAGTGCAGCATCGTGAGGTTATCCTTAGGCTTGCGGTAGAGTGAGGTATTGAAGTATCCGTCCCTGATGGAGATGCGTGTGTCCCAGAATGAGACTGATTCTAAAGAGTAGTCCATGGTAAGTCTGATGGTGGGATGAAACCTGTTGATATCACAATGTAGTTGCTTCAGTGATTCCTCACCATGAATCCAAAGGAAAAAATGTCATCATTGTATCTGGTTTATAGCGTTGGTCAGAAGTCCTGTGCGGCAAAGAAGTCTTATTCGAACTTGTGCATGAAAATGTTGGCCTTTTTGGGAGCAAATCTGGTCCCCATGGCTGTTCCATGTGTCTGGATGCAGAGCTGGTTATCTCACACACACGCACACATACATACACTCTCTCATGCAAATACATTCACATACACACGCACACACTCACACTCATACACACGCTCTCTCACACACACGTGTACGTTCACGCACGCACACACACACATAATCTATGGGATGAAATTGCATTTGCAGAAACATTCTATTTTGTTCAAAAAGCACACAATTTGTAGACACAGTCAGTCAATGGGACTTTTTGTAAATTCCAGCTTTGGAAATAAAACCAGTCCAACAACACACTAAAACAGAGAGATTCTAAACAAGGCCTCATACCTAAAATACATTGTCTGACCAGAGATGTCACCACTTCTGTAGACTGAATAAAACCTTTAGTTATCTCAGGGCAGTGACTTGAAAGAAATTTTGGGATTTGCATTTTAATCAATTGACACCTGTGTCTCCTTTCAAACTGATTAACGATTTAACAGGAGGGAGTCGGCCAGCCATTTTAGGTGTATTTCAGTTGTACGATCTTTTGATCATTTATTTATAAATTTTGTGTCTTGATTCCTCCTCTCTCACAACACCTGACGAAGGAGCAATGCTCCAAAAGCTTGTGTTTTCAAATAAATCTGTTGGGCTGTAACCTGATGTTGTGTGATTTTTGACCTTGTCCAAAACAGTCCAACACCGGCACCTCCACATCGAGGATAATCCACATCAATTCTACAAACACATTAAAAGCTGGAGGGTAACTAAAGAGAGGGTAGGAAGCCATCGTTGTATTGAACCCCAGGAGATAGTAGAGATACCAAGTGAACATTTCGGGTCAGTTTTTACTGTGGAGATGGAATTGGAGTCTAGAGAATGCAGAGAAATAAACTTTAATGTTTTAAAAAGAGTTCACATTACAGAAGAGGAGGTTCAGAAGGACTTAGAGAATATAAAGATGGATAAATCTCCAGGACCTGATCTAATGTATCCCAGAATGTTGTGGGAAGTAAGAGAGGAAATTATGAGACCCCTTGCAGAAATATTTGCATCATCGATGATTATGGATGAGGGCCTGATGTCTGGAGGGTGGCAAATGTTGTACCTTTGTTTAAAAAAGATTGTAAGGAGAAACTAGGAAACTATAGACCTGTGAGTCTGACTTTGGTTGTGGGTAATTTAGAGTCATAGAGTAATACAGCATAGACACAGGCCCTTCGGCCCAAACTGGTCCATGCTGACCATGGTGCCCACTCAGTTCAGTCCAATTTCCTGCATTTGGTCCATATTCCTCTAAACCCTTCCCATCCATGGACCTATCCAAATGTTTTTTAAATGTTGCTTATGTACCTGCCTCACCTACTTTCTCTGGCAGACCATCCCATACACACACCACTCTCTGTGTGAAGAGGTTACCCCTCAAGCCCTGCTTCAATCTTCACCCTCTCACCTTAAACTTATGCCCCCAAGTTTTCAATTCCCCATCCCTGGGAAGCAAAGACTGTATGCATTCATCCTATCTATGCCCCTCATGATTTTATACACCTCAATAACGTCACCCCTCATTGTCCTACATCCCAAGGAATAAAGTCTTATCCTGGCCAACCTCTCTGTATAACTCAGGCCTACTAGTCCTGGCAACATCCTCGTAAATCTTCTTTGCACACTTGCCAGTTTAACTATGTCTTTCCTATACCAGGGTGACTAAAACTGTACACAATACTCCAAGTGCAGCTTCACCAACGACTTATACAACTGTAACATAACGTCCCAACTCCTAAACTCAATGTCTCGGCCAATGAAGGCCAGCATGCTAAATGCGTTCTTCATCACCCCGTCTAACTGTGTCATCATTTTCAATGAACTATGTACTTGTACTCCTAGGTCCCTCTATTCCATAACACTCCTCAGGACCTTACTGTTTATTGTATAAGTCCTTCCTTGGTTTGACAAAGTGCAACACCTCACACTTATTTGTATTGAAATGCATTTGCCAATCCTTAGCCCATTTCCCAATCTGATCAAGATCCCTCTGTAATCTTTGATAGCCTTCCTCGTTATCAATGTTACCTCCCAATTTTGGATCATCCCCAAACTTACTAATCATGCCTTGTACATTCATATCCAGATCATTTATGTAAATAACAAATAACCGACCCCTGAGGCACCCCACTAGTCATAGGCCTTCAGTCTGAGAAACAGCCTTCAACCATCACCGTCTGCTTCCTATCATCGAGCCAGTCTTGAATCAAATTAACTAGCTCTAACTGGATCCCATGCAAAATAACTTCCATGACTAGCCTGCCATGTGGGACCTTGTCAAAGGCCTTACTAAAGTCCATATAGACCACATCCACTGCCCTATCCTCCTCCACCCTCTTGGTTACCACTTTGAAAAACTCTAAAAGATTTTTCAGATATGACTTCCCACACACAAATCCATTCTGACTATCGCTAATCAGACCTTGACTATCCAAATGTTGGTTGGTCCTGTACCTTAGCATCCTCTCCAATAACTTGCCTACCACTGGTGTCAGGGTTTCTGGCATGTAGTTCCCTGGCTTATCTTTGCGACCCTCTTAAATAATGGAACATTAGTCACCCTCCAGTTTTCTGAAACTTCACCAATGGCTAAAGCTGAATTAAAAATCTCTACAAAGGCCTCTGCAGTTTCTTCCCTAGCCTCCCACAATGTCCGAGGATGGACTTGATCAGATCCAGGAGATTTACCTACATTTTTGCGCTTCAAGGCTGGAAACACTTCCTCTCTGGTAATATGTATGCGGTTGTGGGAGGTGATTATAAAAGACAGCATAAAAGATAGGATTTATGGACATTTAGAGTGACAATAATTGATTAGGGATAGTCAGCATGGGTTTATGCATGGAAAATTGTGTCTTACAAGCTTGATTGAATTTTTTGAGGAAGTTACCATGAAGATTGATGATGGCAGAGCAGTAGATATTGTTTATTTGGATTTTAGTAAAGTCTTTGACAAAGTTCCGCATGGTAGGCTAATTAGGAAAGTTAGGTCACATGGGATTCAGGTTGAGCTTGCCAATTGGATACATAATTGGGTTATCGGCAGGAGACAGAGAGTAATGGTGGAGGGTTGCTTTTCGGACTGGAGGCCTGTGACCAGCAGTGTTCCACAGGGATTGGTTCTGAGTCCTCTTTTGTTTGTCATTTATATAAATGATTCGGATGAGAATACAGAAGGCATGGTTAATAAGTTTGCAAATGACACCAAAATTGGTGGCATAGTAGACAGTGAAGGAAGTTTTCGAAGGTTAGAGAGGAACATTGATCAAATGGGTCAATGGGCTGAAAAATGGCAGATAAATGAAAGGAATTGCATTATGGTACAACAAACAAGGGTAGGGCCTGTACAGTTAATGGCAGGGCATTGGGTAGTGTTGTAGAATAGAGGGAGCTAGGAGTGCAGGTACATAATTCTTTAAAGTTTGCATCACATGTACACAGGGTGGTTAAAAAGGCTTACGGCATGCTTGCCTTCATTGCTCAGTCCTTTGAGCATAGGAGATGGAATGTAATGTTGAGGTTGTACAGGATATTGGTGAGGTCTCTTCTGGAGTACTGTGTCCAGTTCTGGTTTCCCAGTTATAGGAAGGATATTATCAAGCTGGACAAGGTTCAGAAGAGATTTACCAGATGTTGCCAGGTATGGAAAGTTTGAGTTATAGGGAAAGGTTGGATAGGCTGGGACTTTTTCACTGGAGTATAGGAGGTTGAGAGGTGACCTGATAGAAGTTTATAAAACAATGAGAGGTATAGATAGAGTTAATGGTAGTTGTCTTTTCTCTAGGATGGGGGATTTCAAGACTAGGGGGCACATTTTTAAGGTGAGAGAAGAGAGATTTAAAAAAAGACATGAGGGGCAAATCTTTTACACAGAGTATGGTTCATGTGTGGAATGAACTTTCTGAGTAAGTCGTGGATGTGGGAACAATTACAGTGTTTAAAAGACTCTTGAATAGATACATGAACAGGAAAGGTTTCGAGGGATATGGGCAAGGACCAGGCAGGTGGGACTGGTTTAGTTTGGGATTATGTTTGACATGGACTGGTTGCACCAAAGGGCATGTTTCCATGGCTGCATGTCTCTATGACTGTATGGCGTGTACTTGTTGTTTATCACATCTCTTCCTCTTCAGCTATTAATAATCATAAGAAGTGGGATTAGGAGTCAGCTAGTTGGACCATTTTGACCCTGCCTAACATTTAACAAAATCATAACTGATCTACTCCAGACACAGCACCCCTTGTGTGCAGCTCATCATGGCCTAACATTCACTGATCATTCAAAAATTTAGCCATCTCCTCTTTAAATACTTTCAGTGATATATCCTCAACAACTCCCTGGCTTAGAGAATTCCTGACATTCACTATCCTCTGGGAGAAGAAATATCTTTGCTTCTCAGTTTTAGATGAGTATCCCCTTATTCTGTAACTATGTGCACTATTAAAGATTCTTCCACCAGTGAAAACATCTTCACATCATCTCCCCTGTCAAACTTTCTGACAATCTTGTATGTTTCAATAAGTTCACCTTTCATTTTTCTAAACTCTAATGAATAAAAGTCTATCTGTTTAGCCGTTTTCAATAATTCAATCCTTTAATTCATCTAATGAATACCTTTTGAAGAGCCTCCAATATATCTGTTTTGGAATATGATAACTAAAAGTGCATGCAGTACTCCAAGTGCAGCTTCAATAACACCCTATACAGTTGTAACAGTACATGACTATTTTTTACATCCAATCCCCTAGCAATAAAGGATAGCTCTCCAACATTTCCCCTCATCTGTAAGAAATCACATATCCCTGCACCCCGCCCTCCCCTTGCCATTTGACTTTAATTATTTGCAGAACTTTAAATGTCCCCCTGTGAATAATTTGTAACTTCCATTATTCATGGACTCCCTGAACATGTCCTCCACCTGGATCAGTGAGCAACTGCACAGAATGGACCACTCCACCCTCACACAAACCAAAGACCAACATGTATAGATATGGGGGACATCTGGCACTCGGTAATGATTTTAAGTAATGAGCTAGTGCAGCCATGATCGGCCAAATGGTCTCCTTCTAAGCGATAAGAATTCTGTGCTTCTGAGATGTCCTTCTTCAACATTATCCCCCGCCGCCCCCACTCGTGCGCCCCCCCACCTATCCCTTGCCATCTTTCCATCCCTGAGACTTAAAACCTTCTTCTTTGACCACGCTTTGCAGCAATGGCCCTAACATCACCCACCATAGCCTGAAGTCAAATTTTGACTCAGGACATTACGAGGAAGCACCTTGGGCTACACTATTACGTTAAAGTTGCCACAAAGCTATATGCTTCTGTCGTTGTTCTGTCAGAGAAGGAACTTGGGATAGTCAGTGAATTCCTGGACTGTGGAAGATATAAGGTAGAACAAAGTCACCATAGTCCCACTCTTTCTCATTAGAGGTGGTGGCTTAACCTACAGGTCATCTCACCTCAGGCAGGTCATGAGGTCGGCCTTCCTGCTAACTTCAGCTAACGTGGGAATTGAACCTGCACTGTTGTTGTCACACTGGATTGCAAATTGATCTAACCAACGCCCTCCAGTAGAAGATGTAAGCAGATGTATCACAAGCTTTTGTTGGTTGTTTACCGCTTCAAAGAAAAATAAAAGCAAACTGTCAATCTAACTCTTCAGAGGTGTCTTGGGGATATGGAAAAGAATGCATTTATAATAAATATAGAAATATTAATGCCATTCTGCATTGATTTCTGTGAACTTGATGAGCTTCAGTCACATAAAACAAATCACTGTAATAAGGTTTCTCACTACACTTCTGTCAAACCACCTGGATGGTTTTGCTCAGTGCAACCACCACTCATTCTCATAAAAAAAAGTACACGATTTACTGTACTTTACTGCGGAGGTTTATTTCTAATTTTACATGTAAAAGTAAAATTGAGTTGTTTATATTATTTCAGACCTCCATTCTTTGTAATCTGCAAATTTTTTGATCCAAATCCCTTAAACAGAATGATCAAAGATAAAGGGGCTCTGGTGAACCTTGTTCAGCTGAAGGTAATGATTCCTGCAGGACTGAGGTCTAATTCATTTTTGATTCGGCTTTTGTTGAAAGTGATCAGGAAGGCAACGGAAACTGAAGTAGAATGATCAAAAGGAAAAGAAATGGAAGACAAAAATAACGGTGAGCACTTCATCTAACACTGATAAATGGTTGCACCACTCTAATTTCTAAATTAAATGTATACCAGGTTCCGAATTTCTGCTTCCGTTCCATACATTGAAACATAGCCCAAGTTTATGATATGTTTTTCTTGGAGTGCAATGTTCTGCAATCGCTGTGGCACATTTGCTGTTATTTTTAATGTGCCCTGATGTAATTCTTTTGAGGGAGACATTGTTTTATGTTTTACAATCCAGCTATCAAAAATAAAATTTCAAAACAATCCATTTTGACCAATAGATTTCCAGTTATGAATGGGAAACGGGAATATGGAAATTGTGTGGGAATTTGTCATTGAGATGGGCAAAGCTGCCATGATCTAGAGTGATGTGGAGGTGCTGGTTTTGGACTGGGGTGGACAAGGTCAGAAATCACACGACACCAGGTTATAGTCCAACAGTTTTATTTGAAAACACAAGCTTTCACAGCACAGCTCCTTCGTCAAGTGAAATGAGAGAGAAGATCACCCAGCCACAGAGTTTATAGGCAGGCAGATCAAGGACAGAGAGATCAAAAGATCACACAAATTGTGTGAGTGGAGTGTTGAATAATAAGTCTCTGCAAGTGACCAAGAGTGTCAGACGCTGTGAGTAAAGTGTCAAGCTGAATAGCAAGTGAAGGGATGACCTATAATCTGATTCATTGAGGCAGAGAGATAACTACAAAAAATTAAAAAGTAAGGTGGTGCTGGAGACAAGCCAAATTACTGGAATAACATGATACATATAGGAGTTGCATGCCAAGGGTCCAACTAAAGTAACAAGTAATCCAAAACTGTACAAACTAATTAAGGTAGAGAGATCATAACAAGTTATCAAGGTTTTGGTGTTAAAACAGGACAGTAAGGAAGGTTTCACAGAAACAGAGTAGTATGGTGGGGTCACGTATAGATATGAACCCAAGATCACAGTTGAGGCCACCTTCATGGATACAGAACTTGGTTATCAGTTTCTGCTCGGTGATTCTGGATTATTGTGAATCTCAAAGTCCGCTTTGGGGGAGTTTACCTGAAGACTGGAGGCTGAATGTCCTTGACCGCGGAAGTGTTTCTCAACTGGGAGGGAACTCTTATATCTATCATGTTATTCCAGTCATTTAGTTTGTCTCCAGCACCACCTTATTTTAAAATATTTTTGTAATTATCTCTCTGCCTCACCTAATGGGATTATAGGTCATCCCTTCGTTCGTTATTCAGCTGTTGACACTTTACTCACACTGTCTGACAGTTTTGATCACCTGCAGGAATTTATTGTTCGACACTCCACTCACACCATATGTTTGATCTTTTGATCTCTCTGCCCTTGATCTCCCTGCCTATAAACTTTGTGTCTGTATGCTTTTGTCTCACTTCACCTGATGAAGGAGCAGCGTGCCAAAAGCTTGTGATTTCAAATAAACCTGTTGGACTATAACCTGGTGTTGTGTGACTTCTGACAAGATCTAGAATGACAGAGAAGGTTTGAGGGGCTTTAGAAAATTGTTAATTTACAAGAAATATTCAAATTCTTTACTAGCCTCTTAGAAGTAGAATTAGATGTTATTGTCATGTGTCCTCAAGTACAGGAACACAGGAGTACAGAGGAAGGTATTCTATGGTGCCATCTTAAAATAAAAATGCCAGAAATTTAAAACAAAACCAAGAAAAGAAATAAAACAAACCGAGCCAAAAGAAAAGTATAACATCCAGATCTTAAAGTCTTTATCTAACAGAAGAGGAAAAAAATCCCAGAGCAAATTACTGCAGATGATGGAATCTGTACTGAAAACAACAAATGCTGAAGATCACAGCGTGTCAGGCAGCATCCACAGAGAGAGAGAGCAAGCTAATGTTTCAACGTCAGCCCTAATGAAGAGTTATCTAGACTCGAAACATTAGCTTGCTCTCTCTCCATGAATGCTGCCTGACCTGCTGTGATCTCCAGCATTTGTTGTTTTCAGTCAGGAAAAAGTCCAGATTGTATTTCGTAGTATAATTCTCAACATGAATAAATGACTCATTGTTTAACCTTACGTTCTTTATATAGCCTATTGATGACAGTTGATAATTGAATTCCTAGAAACCTTTATCATTATCTAGTATAAACATTGTTCTGAAATATTTATTGTGACAGATGCCCAATTGATCTTAAAAAAAATTAAGAGTCATACCTTACCAAAACAAAAAAATGTTCTGCTTTTTGACCTCAAGTCATTTACTACGGTGGCAATAAGGAAATATATTAGAAGCCCAATATTAATATACAACAGGTTGAAATAGAAATGGCACAAATGTCCTCCTTAAATCAAGAAAGCAATGCTGTAGACTCGATGACTTAAATTCATTATAATGATTTTTCATGCAGCCTTACATGATCCTAATATATCTCATTCAAGTGGGTTCATATCCCACCTACCGCAGAAGTGTGTAATGACATCTCTGAAGTTGTTGATTAGAAAATATCTAAAACAGAAATGCAAGTAGTTTTTGTTCTCATTTTTTAAAAAAATTAAAACAGAATAACTCACCGTTTCAATCAAAGTTCCAGAGCAAAAGTTTGCAAAGTAATATTAGTGGGTCCCTCAGGCTTTCATGTGTGGCTGCCAACAATTACATGTCACACATTGTTAACCATGAGGTTATGTGGTGACTGGGAAAATGTATGGCCAACTGAGTCTCAGTCATCAATTTCCTCAGATGAAGAACTGTAAAACAGGTCTTTTTGCATCAGCTGCAACATTTATTGTGATATTCAGACTGCCAGTATTGTGAGACAGGGGACTACAGGAGTTACCACTCAGCAGAAAAAGAAGGAAGGTTTGAAGGACTGACATGGATTATGAGGATATTTACACCAGCTGTTTCTCAGCATGTGTAAATCACCATAAGTGGATTTTACAAGCAATTCACCAGATGGAGATAAAAGACATGCATCATTACAAGGGCACTTTGAAGTCATGGTAAAGCCAACATGCGATTAGGTGTACAACAGAGCCTCCCGGTAACAGATTGGCAGACTTTTTCCCTTTGTCTTGCAGTTATCTGTCTCTCTTCAGTGGGGTGGAATCTGAGCTGCTGCAGGGTTTTTGAATTCTGGCGAGACTCTGTTTCTGAGTAGTGTCCTTCTTGGCAGATTATAGCTTCTATTTCTTTAAATTGTTCTTCCTAAGTAGTGGAACATAATGCCAAAAGCTTCATCTTTGAAGAAGGATTTGTATTTGGTGCCTTCAATGTTCACTGCCCTCCAGCTACACAGCATGCATCCATAAGACGCACTGAAATAACTCTCCAACACTTCTCAATAGCATCTTTTACACATGTGCTTCCAGCTCTAGAACAGCAAAGCTGTTGGGTACACCCCAATTTCCTTAAGCCATTCGCCACAGACGAGGTGCAAATAGAGAGTGTGGGATGTGAATGGGTGCTGTTTCAAAACATTTCACACCACCGAGGGCAAAGCACCTTTTGGATTGTTTGGCACCTCATCCAACACCTCACAAATTCAATTTGTCCATCTCCAGTGGCCTCAGCATGCACCTTCACCTGCAGCAATCGATCAAAGTTCTGTCAGGCCACCACCGAGAAAGACAAGGAGAAGCATGCACGCATGTCAGACTTAAAAATGTATTAATCCCTCACTGTCGCTAGGTCAAAAACCCTCATTGTAGATTTACCACTGGACAGCAGTGCTGCAAGGGATTGGCTGGCTTAGTTGGTCGAATGGGTGGCTTGCAATGTCAATGGTGCCAACAGCTTGGTTTCAATTCCTGCACCAGCTGAGGTTACCATGAAGGACTCTCCTTCTCAATATCTCCCCTCCCCTGAGGCAAGTTGACCCTCAGGTTAAACCATCACCAGTCATCTCTCACTAATGAGACAGCAGCCTCATGGTCCGGTGAAACCTCAGCTTTAGTGGAGCAGGGAGACATCACACCACCGTCTTCTCCAGGGTAACTCAGAATGGGCAACTAATGAGGACCTGTGATTCCACAAATCATTCTTTATAAATTAATGAGGTAAGACTTTGAATCACAACGAAATTTCCAGTCTCCCATATCTGTAACTTTGTAGGAAGTTTTGTTTTTAATTTCCCCCACTTTGTTATGGGTATCACCGGCTAGAACAGCATTTATAGCCCATCTCTAATTGTCTTTGAGCAGGGGTTGGCGTGGCTTTAATGCATATAAACTTGGGAGGCCAAAGTTTGCTGTTAAAATAATGACATATTTTGTGGCACCCACCATAGTTCATTTCTAATTTGTCCAATAACTTGTAGCGAGAAAGAGATAGCGTCATGGAGTGATACAACATGGAAACCAACCCTTCGGTCCAACTTGTCTGTGCCACCCAGATATCCTAAATTGATCTAGTCCCATTTGCCAGCATTTGGCCCATATCCCTCTGAACCCTTCCTATTCACGTACCCATCCAGATGCCTTTTAAATATTGTAATTGTACCAGCCTCCACCATTTCCTCTGGCAGCTCATTCCATACACACACCGCACTCTGTGTGAAAAGGTTGCCCCTTTTAAATCTTTCCCCTCTCATCTTTATCCTATTCCCTCTAGTTTTGGACTCCCCAACGGTGGGAAAAAGACCTTGGCCATTCACCCTATCTATGCCCCTCATGATTTTATCAACTTCTATGAGGTCACCCTTCAACCTCTGATGCTCCAGGGTTAAAAACCCCAGCTTATGCGTGTGAATTGAAAATTGGTGTAAGCTGTTCAGTGATTTACCCTTCAGCCATTACTAAAATGACTGCTCAGTCTCAACCATTCTGTTATTTTCAAGAAGTTGTTTAAATTTCACATTAATTATGAACCAATCCCTTACTACAGAATGTCAAAAATGCAAGCTGACAGTCACCCAAACAACTCGCAAAGATTTTCAAATAGAAAGTTAAGGGAGAAATTCTAACTGGACAAAAGATCTGGCTGCACCTCTGCTGAAGCCACAGCGACAGAGTTATAGAAAATCAAAGAGATTTCAGGTTGAAAATAATCATTATTCATCTGAAAGTTTAAAACAAAATGAAACAGATCATGGCATCAATGCTTGAAATATTGAATTAAACCTATTTTTAAGATTGCCTCAGCCTGAGGTTTCTGCATCTTAAGGGGGCTATTATTATCCTTGGGAATTTATAAAAGCATAAAAGAATATGCGCAGCAGTAAGCCATTCAGCCCCTCAAACCTTCTCTGTCATTCATTAAAATTATGGCTGATCTGCTTATGGCTTTAACTCCATTTTTCTGCCTGTTCCCCATAACCTACAAATGTCTTTTAGATCAAAAGCTGTCTAACTGCCATGACTACACTCAATGGGTTCAGCCTCCACTACTCCCTTGTGATTTCTAAAGATAATTGTCTTTATGAGAGAAGAAATCCCTCTTCATCTCTTTCTTAGACAGGAAAGTCCTTAGTTTGAATTATGCTCTCTAGTTCAATGCACCAGCATGGCAGGAAATGTCCCTTCACTCTCCATCGTGTTAGAGCTGTGAATATTTCAAAAAGAACAATCATTCTTCACAAATCCAACATTCCTCAATATTCCTGATAAGACAACTTCATCTCAGGAATCAACCAAATGAAGCTTCTCTGAACTTCCTCCAATGTTGGCCTATCCCCCTCAACAAAGACACCAAAATGATATGCATACTCTAGCTATGCCTTTATCCCAGACATCAGCCAAGAGAGATTGCAGCATTCATTTTAAGAACTTGGGAAATTACAGGATAAGGAATAATTAAGAAATTTGAATTTGCTTTCTTTGAAAAAATTGAGACATTTGAACAGCATGCATGGAAATATCAAATTTGTGAAATAAATTCAAAATTTTGGTGCAATAATTCTATTTTGCAAAAGAAAATCTGATAATTATTTAGCACTTTCTAGATTATGAAACATCCTCAGGTATTTTACGAGACAGCGATAGGCACCAATGGACAAACTCAAATGTAATTAGAGAAAGGAACTATTGATGGGTTGATGGGAGCTGGATTGTCTTTCAAGTGAAGTTATTGCAGTCTATGTTCTGGTCACCCAAAATGTTTACTCATAGACACAGTAAGAATTCTATACAAGCTCTGAGTGTCTCCACAAGAGATCTCAAACCAGGCTCTCTCTACTTATGTAATCTTACATCATCATTACATTGTGTTGTTAACCCATTCACCACACAGTAACCAACAGAACCCTCAAAGAGATGGGTTTCTCCAGAATCTTTGGAAATTGAAGAGAGAGGAAGAAGGCAGAGTGAGAGTTCCAGGTTGTAGTCAATTTCCATGATGATAGAAAGCAGGAGAAGGTGAGAGATAAGTAGAGAAGGATTGAAAGTGTAAAGGGTGCAGCAAGAAAGTGGGCTTTTAATAGATTTGAACTGAAGGGCGAGAGGAAAGTCTCACTGGATTGAGGTTTTCGTTGCATCTCTGTTGGCATAGTTGCAATATAACTTATTGAGAACATTCAAGCTAAAAATAATCCTGATTAGCATCAGGATTAAAAATAAAAATAAATTGAAATAGTTGATAGTGTTCCTTTCTAGTTATTGGATGAAACCCATTTGGAAGAATGTCTCATATAGATATATCTATGCATTAAGCAGGCAATTATTACCCTCCAGAGGTCATTAGATCATGAGAAATACGAGCAAGATTAGATTGTTAGAGAGTGAAACTATGGAGAGTTTTAAGGATCAAGATGATGTTCTTAAAGTTAAGCCAACCCAGTGAATCAGTGAAGTCCTGGTTGTGAGACATTTTTTAACATGTAAGTGTAGGTTAAACACTGTAAAGTTCTGGATACATTAACATTGTGCAGTGTAGAGCCATCAACATTGTTTTTTAAAAAATGAAGAAGCTAGATGATGTGTTGGCCAAGGCTGAGATGTGATAAGAGGTCCTATGCCACTAATGTATATGACATGGAAGCAAAGAGCCTTAGGACTGAATGAAATAGCCATATAAAAGTTAGTTGAGCTTCTGAGCTTGATTCCCTGCAAACACAGTCAATGTGAATCAGCAATTCTACTTTGTTCATTATATTCCTATAGTGAAGGGATCAAGCCAAGAGTTCCATCCAGACCAACATCAAGTTATTAACATTTTGATCAATATCAGGATAAAAAAAAACAGATGCTGATTGCAAAGGTGATAGTCATTAGAAATGTGATGATTGACTTTGTATGAACATAATAAAGGTGAAATTTGTCTTTGACAACAGTGGCAAACAAGCATTAAACGGTCTGCCAATTAGCTACTTCCTTCAACTGAAGACTAATTTCACATTCATTGTACTCATAAGCAAGCTTCTGTTGATTAAATTGAATACTTCACTTGTGAATAACATTGTATCCATAACAGATAGTGGTGAAGGAGACACATTATTGAAACTTTTTATTTTGCACTTATCAGGACAGATGCAAGAGTACCAAATCTTAAACAAAACAACAACCTATAATCCAGGAGGAAAGATTGCTGATTGGCTGTCAAATCAACTTTATGTAGCAAAACATTGCCATGGAGAAAGTAACAGCAAATGACAGACACCTTAAAATCTTAGGTAAGTTCAAAAATGTGCAAGTTTTGAACATACACGATTCTTTGGGGACTTAGGAGGGTAGATGTAGAAACATTGTTCCCTTTGTGAGAGAGTCTAGGACCAGAGGGCATAATTTCAGAATAAGGGTCACACATTTAAGATAGAGATGAGGACGAATTTCTTCTCATGGGACTAGTGAATCTTAGAATCTAGGTATGGAGGTGCTGGTGTTGGTCTGGGGTGGACAAGGTCAAAAATCATACAAAACCAGGTTATAGTCCAACAGGTTTATTTGAAAACACAAGCTTTTGGAGTCTCGCTCCTTCTTCAGATGTCAGTGAGAAAGGTGGCATCAGACACAGAATTTATAAGCAAAAGATCAAAGGGTCATAGAACTGATGCAAATGTATTGAACAAACCTAAGATGGCTGTTAAATTTCATACACTGCAGGTAAGGATGCCCCAAGGCATGGTATATTGGTGAAATCATGAAGACGCTGTGACAACAGATACATGGACACCGCACAACAATCACCAGGGATGTTTCTTCCCAGTGGGGAGCACTTCAGCGGTCAAGGACATTCAGCTTTGGATCTTTGGGAAAACACCCTCCAAGGCGGACTTCAGGATACACAACGACGCAGAGTCGCTAAGCAGAGGCTGATAGCCAAGTTCGGTCCCCATGAGGACAGCCTTAACCGGGATCTTGGATTCATGTTGCACTACAGGTGACCCCACCACACTATAGACTCTCACACACGCACAAACTCTCTCACAAAAACACACTCACACACGCACATAATCACACACTCACAAAGACCCTCTCTCGTACACACACACACACAAGCACAAACACACACTCTTTCTCAAGCACGCGCACACACACTCTCTGTCTCGCACTCTCCACACACACTAACACACGCATACACACATAAATCAATGGGGTAATTTTGCATTTGCAGATTTGTAATTGCAGATGCATTTTATTTTGTTCCAAACACACAATGACAGTCAATGTGGCATTTTATAAATTCCTACATTGGAAATAAAACCAGTCTGTCTCCAAGTTGATACACAGCCAGATTCGAAACAAGGCCTCACATAAAATGCTTTATCTGACCTGAGATGTCACCTCTGGTATCCCAAGGGAACTGATAAGACGTTTAGTTATCATAGGTCAGTGACTTGAAAGAAATTCTGGAATTTGCATATTAATCCTTTCTAACTAAAGATTTAACAGGCACCTCAGGTTTGTTCAATACATTTGCATCAGTTCTATGACCCTTTGAACTTTTGCTTATAAATTCTGTGTCTGATGCCACCTCTCTCACTGACATCTGAAGAAGGAGCGAGACTCCGAAAGCTTGTGTTTTCAAATAAAACTGTTGGACTATAATAACAAGGTGTAGAGCTGGATGAACACAGCAGGCCAAGCAGCATCATAGGAGCAGGAAGGCTGACGTTTCGGGCCCAGACCCTTCTTCAGAAATGGGGGAGGGGCAGGGGGTTCTGAAATAAATAGGGAGCGAGGGGGAGGCGGATAGAAGATGGATAGAGGAGAAGATAGGTGGAGAGGAAACAGACAGGTCAAAGAGGCAGGGGTGGAGCCAGTAAAGGTGAGTGCAGGTGGGGAGTAGGGAGGAGATAGGTCAGTCCAGGGAGGACGGACAGGTCAAGGGGGCGGGATGAGGTTAGTAGGTAGGAAATGGAGGTGCGGCTTGAGGTGGGAGGAGGAGATAGGTGGGAGGAAGAACAGGTTAGGGAGGCGGGGACGAGCTGGGCTGGTTTTGGGATGCGATAGGGGGAGGGGAGATTTTGAAGCTTGTGAAATCCACATTGATACCATTGGGCTGCAGGGTTCCCAAGCGGAATATGAGTTGCTGTTCCTGCAACCTTCGGGTGGCATTGTTGTGGCACTGCAGGAGGCCCAGGATGGACATGTCGTCTGAGGAATGGGAGGGGGAGTTGAAATGGTTCGCGACAGGGAGGTGCAGTTGTTTAGTGCGAACCGAGCGTAGGTGTTCTGCAAAGCGGTCCCCAAGCCTCCGCTTGGTTTCCCCGATGTAGAGGAGGCCACAACGGGTACAGCAGATGCAGTATACCACATTAGCAGATGTGCAGGTGAACATCTACTTAATGTGGAAAGTCTTCTTGGGGCCTGGGATGGGGGTGAGGAAAGAGGTGTGGGGGCAGGTGTAGCACTTCCTGCAGTTGCAGGGAAAAGTGCTGGGTGTGGTGGGGCTGGAGGGGAGTGTGGAGCGGACAAGGGAGTCACGGAGAGAGTGGTCCCTCCGGAAAGCAGATAAGGGTGGGGAGGGAAAAATGTCTTTGGTGGTGGGGTCGGATTGCAGATGGCGGAAGTGTCGGAGGATGATGTGTTGGATCCGGAGGTTGGTGGGGTGGTATGTGAGGACGAGGGGGATTCTTTTTTGGTTGTTATTGCGGGGATGGGGTGTGAGGGATGAGTTGTGGGAAATGCGGGAGACACAGTCGAGGGTGTTCTCGACCGCTGAGGGGGGCAAGTTGCAGTCCTTGAAAAACGAGGATCTCAGATGTCCTCGTTTTTCAAGGACCGCAACTTCCTTCCGTGACTCCCTTGTCCGCTCCACAGTCCCCTCCAGCCCCACCACACCCGGCACTTTTCCCTGCAACCGCAGGAAGTGCTACACCTGCCCCCATACCTTCCCCCTCATCCCCATCCCAGGCCCCAAGAAGACTTTCCACATCAAGCAGATGTTCACCTGCACATCAGCTAATGTGGTATACTGCATCCGCTGTACCCGTTGTGGCCTCCTCTGCATCGGGGAAACCAAGCAGAGGCCTGGGGACCACTTTGCAGAACACCTACGCTCAGTTCACAATAAACAACTGCACCTCCCAGTCACGAACCATTTCAACTCCCCCTCCCATTCCTCAGACGACATGTCCATCCTGGGCCTCCTGCAGTGCCACAACGATGCTACCCGAAGGTTGCAGGAACAGCAACTCATATTCCGCTTGGGAACCCTGCAGCCCAATGGTATCAATGTGAATTTCACAAGCTTCAAAATCTCCCCTCCCCCTTCCGCATCCCAAAACCAGCCCAGCTCGTCCCCGCCTCCCTAACCTGTCCTTCCTCCCACCTATCCCCTCCTCCCACCTCAAGCCGCACCCCCATCTCCTACCTACTAACCTCATCCCGCCCCCTTGACC
>NC_063333.1:146197762-146209988 GCF_021869965.1 Rhincodon typus | reverse complement strand
GGGTGTGGTGGGGCTGGAGGGGAGTGTGGAGCGGACAAGGGAGTCACGGAGAGAGTGGTCCCTCCGGAAAGCAGATAAGGGTGGGGAGGGAAAAATGTCTTTGGTGGTGGGGTCGGATTGCAGATGGCGGAAGTGTCGGAGGATGATGTGTTGGATCCGGAGGTTGGTGGGGTGGTATGTGAGGACGAGGGGGATTCTTTTTTGGTTGTTATTGCGGGGATGGGGTGTGAGGGATGAGTTGTGGGAAATGCGGGAGACACAGTCGAGGGTGTTCTCGACCGCTGAGGGGGGCAAGTTGCAGTCCTTGAAAAACGAGGATCTCAGATGTCCTCGTTTTTCAAGGACCGCAACTTCCTTCCGTGACTCCCTTGTCCGCTCCACAGTCCCCTCCAGCCCCACCACACCCGGCACTTTTCCCTGCAACCGCAGGAAGTGCTACACCTGCCCCCATACCTTCCCCCTCATCCCCATCCCAGGCCCCAAGAAGACTTTCCACATCAAGCAGATGTTCACCTGCACATCAGCTAATGTGGTATACTGCATCCGCTGTACCCGTTGTGGCCTCCTCTGCATCGGGGAAACCAAGCAGAGGCCTGGGGACCACTTTGCAGAACACCTACGCTCAGTTCACAATAAACAACTGCACCTCCCAGTCACGAACCATTTCAACTCCCCCTCCCATTCCTCAGACGACATGTCCATCCTGGGCCTCCTGCAGTGCCACAACGATGCTACCCGAAGGTTGCAGGAACAGCAACTCATATTCCGCTTGGGAACCCTGCAGCCCAATGGTATCAATGTGAATTTCACAAGCTTCAAAATCTCCCCTCCCCCTTCCGCGTCCCAAAACCAGCCCAGCTCGTCCCCGCCTCCCTAACCTGTCCTTCCTCCCACCTATCCCCTCCTCCCACCTCAAGCCGCACCCCCATTTCCTACCTACTAACCTCATCCCGCCCCCTTGACCTGTCCGTCCTCCCTGGACTGACCTGTCCCCTCCCTACCTCCCCACCTACACTCACCTTTACTGGCTCCACCCCTGCCTCTTTGACCTGTCTGTTTCCTCTCCACCTAACTTCTCCTCTATCCATCTTCTATCCGCCTCCCCCTCTCTCCCTATTTATTTCAGAACCCCCTTCCCCTCCCCCATTTCTAATGAAGGGTCTGGGCCCGAAGCGTCAGCCTTCCTGCTCCTGTGATGCTGCTTGGCCTGCTGTGTTCATTCAGCTCTACACATTGTTATCTCAGATTTTCCAGCATCTGCAGTTCCTACTATCTCTGTTCGACTATAACCTGCCTTTGTGTGATTTTTGACCTTGGAATCATGAAATCTTAGAATTAGCTTCATTGTCACATGTACTCAAATGAATACAGTGAAAAGTTTACAAGTTACCACTTACAGCATCATCTTAGGTACAAACGTACCTCGGTACAACTTCTTAAGTACAAATTATTAAGGAAAAACTATTGTGGCTGGAGATTAACTATATTCAAGACTCAGATAGACAGATTTTTAATCTGTAAGGGATATGGGTAAAAAGCAGAAAAGTAGAGTTGAGGATTATCAGACCAGCCATGATCTTCTTGAATTGTGAAGTAGACTGGATTGACTGAATTGTCTATTCATGTTATTAAGTCTATGTTTTCATAATCTTACATTACTTTTATTTGTAGAAATTGGGTCTCTGTGTATGAATGCATGTCGTTTCTAGCAAAGATAAATGACTCAAATTCCACCTGCCACTCTTTACTTTATAGCAACTCGAGAATATTTTTATTTACTTATGGGATAAGGGCATCACTGGTTATGCCAGGATTTATTGCCCATCCCAAGTGAAGGTGCTGGGTAGATGCCTTCTTGAACTGCTGCAGTCCATTGTTGTGTAGATAAACCCCTGAGTGCTCTTAGAGTTCCACTGTTTGAGCCAACGACAGAAACAAAGATGTAGTTCCAAGTCAGGGTGGCGTGTGACCTGGTGGTGGTGGCCATGATGTGGAGGTGCCTGTGTTGAACTGGGGTGAACAAGGTCAGAAATCACACAACATCAGTCCAACAGGTTTATTTGAAAACACAAGCTTTCCGTGTCACCTTCTTCAGGTGTCAGCAAGAAAGTGAGTATCAGACACAGGGTTTATAAGTAAAAGATCACAAGTTCATACCACTGATCAAGATGTATTGAACAAACCTCTCTCCACTCCCATGCCCCCCCACCAACACACACACACACTATACACACACACACCATACACACACACACCATACACACACACTCACTCACTCTCTCTCTCCCTCGCACACACACTCACTCTCACTCACTCACTCACACAATTACACACACACACATGTAAATCTATGGGGTGAATTTGTATTTGCAGATACATTCTATTTTGTTCAAAAAGCACACAATTTACAGATAGTCAATGTGGCATTTTATGAATTCTTATTTTAGAAATAAAACCAGGCTGACTCCAAACCAAAACACTAACAGATTCTAAACAAGGCCTCACACCAAATATATGTCGTCTGACCTAAAATATCACCTCTTCTTTACATTGATAAAACCTTTAGTTCTCTCAGGACTGTGGCTTAAAAGGAATTTGGGCATTTACGTATACATGTTAATCAATTAAAACCTTCTAACTGATTAAAAACTTAACAGCATCTCAGGTTTGTTTAATCCATCCTGATCAGTGGTGTGACCCTTTGATCTTGTACTTTACAATCCTGTGTCTGATACTACCTCTCTTGTGAGGTTGTTGACTTGTTTGCTGAGCTGGCTTGTTCTTGTTCAGATGTTTCATCACCATGCCAGGTAACATCATCAGCAGAGCCTTCAATGAAGCAATGTTGTTCTACTCTGTTTGGAATTTAAACTGTTTGGTCCATTATGGTGAGTAGTGTCATTTCCAGTTTTGATCTGTATGAGTTTGTATATGGAGCCCAATTCTGTGCATTTGTTGATAGCATTACAGGTGGAGAACCATGCCTCGAGGAATTCCCGTGCGTGCCGATGTTTGGCTTGGGCTACTATGGTTACCTTGTCCCAGTTAAACTCAGACAATGAAGGCCATCAGTTTAACTGGGACAAGGTAACTTTAGCAGCCCAAGCCAAACTTCGACACGCACAGGAATTCCTAGAGGCATGGTTCTCCATCTGTAATGCAATCAACAAACATATAGAATATACAAACCCATAAAGATCAAATCCCGAAATGACAGTACTCACCATAACGGAATTGACAGTATAAATTCCAAACGGAGTAGAATAACATCGCTTCATCGGAGGCTCCACTGATGATATCACCTAACATGTTGATGAAACTTCTGAATGAAAAGATGCCAGCTCAGCGAGCAAGTCCACAACCTCACCCACAACCCGAGCTACAGATCTTTGCCAAAACTTTGAACTACTTCTCTCACTAACACCTGAAGAAGGTGACACTGAAAGTTTGTGTTTTGAAGTAAACCTGTTGGATTATAACCTGATGCTGTGTGATTTCTGACCTTGCTGGTGGTGGTGCTCATATGCATCAGTTGCCCATGTCCTACTCAGAAATAGAGGTTACAGGTTTGGAAGGTGCTGTTGAAGGAGGCTTGGTGAGTTCCTGCAGTGCATCTTGTCGATGGCACACACTATTGCCTCTCTGTGTCAGTCAATACAGTGAATGTTGAAGGTCATGGATCCAGTGTCAATCAGGTGAGCTGCATTGTTCTGGATGGCGTCGAGTTTCTTGGGGTATGTTGGAGATGCACCTATTATACTCATGACCTATGTATTGTAGATAGGGGACAGGAAGCAGGTAGTCAAGAGGTTAGTTAATTGATATTTAATAAAACCTTTTTGCAAAAATACTTTGTTTTGTAGTTTAATATAATAATACAGAAAATGAATTCTTGAGAATACCATTGGTATCATTGGTCCATTTTGTTATATGGAAGAAATGTTTATCTGCCACGTTTTGGAAAGCATTGCTTTAGATAACAGAGTGATTATAGTGGGTTGAAGGGCCTGTTCTTGTGCTGTACTGTTCTATGTTGACGATGGACTCATTTTTTCTAAAAAGCAAGGAAAACGATTCTTAATTAAAATTTACATACTTGCTAATGACATCAGAGATTGTATGATTTGTGAAAGTGAAATTGCATTATAGATAATGAGAAAGTAGTAGCCATCCATGAGAAACCTGTATTAGCCATTCCTCTTTGTGCTTGTCAAGCAGTTAATGAGATACGCAACGGGTCTAAATGTTGAATCTTTTGTTAATCCAACTGTGGATGTATGATGTAATACTTGTGAAGAATCACTCACTGTAATGTGACAAAAGCCCATTTTATCCTCCAGGTCTTCTATGCACTGGCAACCTCTATAATTGAATGTTTAGAACAGATTTTATTCTGCGGAATGATGACTATACAATTGGAGCACGTTGCACTTATTCTAGGAGGAGAAAATGTGCATGATGGGATCCAATGTAGTTTTTGGCATTCGCAAGCTCAGTCTCCATCACAAGTCAGTCACATGCCCAATATGTTTGTGCCCAAAGGAGGTAGTTGGCAGATGGTGACTAGTTGCTGTTTTTGACAATCACAGGGTATCTTGCCCACATCACATATTGTTTTGCGCCTCAGTAACAGAGTATACCATTCCCAGAGTCTGGCCTAGAGTGTATATACCATTCAAATAACATCAAGGAAGGAAAATTCAGTAAAAATGCAATTGACATATAATGGCCTAACCTATCTTGTATACCTCAAAATGTAGCTCCAGTAAAACCTGTAGATTCATTTCCAAGTCTTACTTTGTTTTTACTGGTTTTCCCTCTGGGAGCTGCTAATAAGTGTCAATCCCTTTCACTATCCCATCATGGAACTGTGATGTTACATTCCTTCAGGTAGTGAACTGTTGTAGATTAAAGGTAAAATTATCATAGGACTGCTCTCTCAATACAGAGAGACAACTGATGATGGTTTAATCTGAGGGTCAGCACACCTCAGGTGAGGGATAAGGTTGAAAAGGAGAGTCTTTTCTGGTAACCTCAGCCAGTGCAGGAATTAAACCCATGATGTTAGCATCTGTCTGCACCACAAATCAACTGTCCAGCTAACTGAGCAAGCTAACTCTCCTGATAAAGTGCCAAATGCAATCTGTAATATTTTTCTCTCACTATTTCTGTTTTACTTCCTTCAGTCTTTCCTGTTTTTCATTTCTCTTTCTGCATCTAATTTCACTCTGATTCATCTAATTTCCTTTCCGTTGGTTTGTCTATTTCTTTATCTGTCCTAAAATCTCATTGTTTCCATCCTTCCCTGTGATCGCACGTGCCTTGTTTCCTCTTGTCAGCACATTCCATCCTCAAGACAAAACTGAAACAAAAGGTGTAGGAAAAATACCACAAGACCAAAGTGAAATTCCTCAGCTAATGATCCAAAACAATGTCAACTGTGTTGTGTTTTGTAGCACATGGAAGGAATGTTGCCTTATTGAGAGTGCTGTCTTTCAGATAAGTGGTTAAACTAAGGTCTCATCTGCTCTAACACATCAACTTAAAAGATCCCTTGGTACTATGAAGGCGAGAGGACCTTCCTTCATTAGAACCAGCTGATGATCTGGCCACATTGTAATTTTTGCAAGCTGACTGTATACATATTGGTTACCATGTTTTCTGCATTGTAACGGTGAGTACACTGTCATGATATTTTATTGGCTGTGTCGTACTTTGGTCATCCCAAGGCTGTGGAAGAATCTATGATAAAAATTATAATTAGAAGTTTTTTTTTCTTTCCATTGGCATTTCAAGGGTTATGGATGACTTCAAAGCTTGAAAATGATGCCTGCCAGATGATAATCTTTCCAATAATATTTGCTGCTAAACCTATAGAGCAGGTTAGATTGTTCTTATGATATTGCAATTGTTTCGTTCAGAAAGTCTCCTAGAATGGGTGCTGTTGTTGCCAGGTAAATAAACATGGCTTGTAACCAGAGTTCCATAGCAAGCTAGAATTTTTTAAATCATTTTTGGATGTGATTGTTGGAACCCTGGCTTGCCTCGAACATCAATTATTGTTTGCGAGCCTTGTTAATGAGGTACTCAACAGCACTGACATTGCTGGCAAGTTAAATCTTGTCTACGCCTGACATTCACTCAGGCTAACATGAAACACCGTGTTTGGGCAGGAATAGGTGTTGTGGTTGATAAACACCACAGCTCACCTCTCCCCATTACAACCCTCTGCCTCCTTCAATCCTTAACCCAAGGCAGTGAGGCCAGATGTGTATAAGGTAATGGGTTCTGAAAGGGTTAATATTGTGGACTGTGTTAAGCTACACCTAATCTGATGATATCATACAGTATTGAGTGGGAAATAAAGGATCTACCTCAAGATCTTGATTGAAACGGACATGTTATCCCAGTTTCCTGGTAGTCTTAGTTATGACATCTAACTTGCCAATGTAACTTATACCTATTAGTTATCAGGCAATAAACTTCTTAGTAAGATAAGTGTGTCTTCTCTTTAAGACTCATTCTGTATCAGGCTGAACCAAACAACCTTACATCCAGCATAGAATGGAGGACTGTTGGCAGCACGCTGCCCCAATCATTAACTGGAAATTGTTGGTCCCACAATACATACAAAACAAATTATAGCTCCTTTACCTATTGTCATTGTTTCACCCACTAAAATAGTCATAGAGTCATACAGCACGGAAACAGATCCTTTGGACCAATCAGTCCATGCCAAACATAATCCCAAACTAAACTAGTCCCATCTACCTGCTCCTGGCCCAGATCCCTCCAAGCCTTTCCTATTCATGTGCTTATCTAAGTGTCTTTTAAACGTTGTAACTGTGCTGACATCCACCACTTCCTCAGGAAATTCATTGCACACATGAACCACCCTCTAGCAAACCTCCTTGTCTTTTATCGTTGTTCATACATGACTCGGTGTGTTATCACAAGATAAAATAGATCAGTCATTGAAGGAATGTCAGAGAGGTAAAATGTTGGAGGTCATTGTCGGATTGAAAATTGTCTGCCAGAATCTTGAATTCCTGACTCTAGCTCCCAGTGCACCAAGCTCCAAACAAGTTTCGATTTGTAAATTTATCTTCTAGCTGTCAGCTTGGCATCGACTATCCATTGTCAAGGGACTGAAATGTTTCACTAATTGTACCCTTGCTAAATATGTTATGTTTTATATTACTATCTTAGTGGTACAGTGAAAAGATGTTTCTTCTTTTCTCTTTACCTATTAACCATATGGGAATTAATACTGTTCTCCTGAAAACTAGCATGATTTGAATTTCTCAGATGCTCTCATCAAATTTCAAAGGAAAAAGAAACTCTCACTATTTGTCTTTAGATCTGCCTGATACTGTGAAGTAGATTTTTGTTTAGTCGAGAACAAATGCCTGATGTAAATCTTTTCCTGGTGTAAACGGTGGAACATACAAGTCTACACTTGTTTTCCAATTCCACCCGGCAATGAAACTGATTAGAACTGAATACAAAAAATGCTGGAGATCACAATGGGTCAGGCAGCATTCATGGAGAGAGAGCAAGCTAAGCCGTACTGGTTTCTAGCATGTTTTGTTTTCAGTTCAGATTCCAGCATCTGCACTAATTTGCTCCTATAATGGAACTGATTATTTGGAGAAGCGGTGAGTAGGTAGAGATGTAACCTCAGTATAAATCCTGTTGTGTCCAGTCAAATCATCCTGCCTTTGAATGGATTGCGACCTGTGCAGAGCTATAACTGTCTTTTGACTCAAGTTGAACTAATGGGTCTATGCAGCAAACGTTTTGTTGTTTTACAAATAAAAAGGGCAAAAAAAATCTATTCCATCTGAGACTGCCATTTCATATCTGTTTACCATTCGTGTTGGATTTGTCGGAATGATGTTTTTTTCTATTGATTGTATTCCAGTTAACTGATTTGTCAGTGGAATGGAGAACATTGAGGTTATATGTCAAATGGTTAATTAAAATGCAGCTGCCTAAAATGCTGTTTGTGGTGTTAGAAAGTGAGTAAACAGATTTTAAGTGATTGGAACAAAAAAAAACCAAGCAGACTGTTGTGAACTGGAAAGCACTGCCTGAAGCTGAGTCAATAACAACTTTCTAAAGGGAGTTCGACAAATACATGAAAGCAAGGATTATTTACGTGGGAAAGAGCAAGACAGCAAAACAGAGTGAAATAGATGTATGTAAGAGCTAGAATGAGTATGATGGGCAGATCAGCCTCTTTCAGTGCATGATTCTAAAATCTAAAGTTTTGTTTCCAATTCATTCACATGATGTGAATGTCTCAAGCTAGGCTAGCATTTATTCCATTTATCTTGAATTTTAAAGAGTCAACCACATTGCTGTGGGTCTGGAGTCATTTGTAGGCCAGACCATATCAGGAATTTCCTTCCCTAAAGGACATTAATGAACCAGATGGGTTTTTTTGACAACCAATAGCTGTAAAAATTGAAAATGGCTTCATGAGGAATCTTTTTGACATATAATCTTCGTGCCCTACATTCTTCTGACAAGTCAGTTAACTGGAGTACAATCAACAGAACAGAACATCATCCAGACAAATCCAACACATGTTATAAAAATTGAAAACTGTGCCATGAAGAAGTTTCCTTATTAGTTTTTTGATGAATTCAAATATTACCATCTGCTATGGTCAGCATTAAACCCATATCTCCAAAGCTAGAATTCTGGATTACTAGCCCAGTGACATTACCTCAGCACCAATAACCTCCTTGCTGATGTGGGAAACTTCAAGTGAAAGATTTCTGACACAAAAATACTTTCTCAGGATAGAGAGCAATCTAGGTTTGGGTTGAGAAGTATAAAAGTATATAAAAGTCTACACAATAGAACACAATCATAATCGAGATACTTAAACACGAAAACAAAGCAAAAAATATGTTAAAAGCAGCACAGGTAAGATTTCGAAGCTTGTGTTGTAGAAATATGAATGGAGCAACTACTCTTAACGTGAATAATACCAGTGAAAGTTTAGATGACATTAAGCCAACATAAAATAAATTAACAAAATATGCAGAACCTGGACAAACCTAATGGAGCAGTTGGTAATGGAGAATTACAGATCACTCACAAGAGTCCACGTTGCAGCTACAGCTTGCACTTTTGACTTGCTTGCCATAGTCTGGAGATGTGGATCGTGACAATAGAGGCTGCAGTTATGTTCCATCTCATGATTAATGAAACAGAATCATAGAATCATACAGCACAGAACAGGCCCTTCAGCCCATTGAATCTGCTCTGCTAGAAATATAATACGATCTACACCAGTCCCACTTTCCAATAACGAACTCACAGCATTGAATGTTATGACATTTCAAGTGCTCATTCAGGTTTTTTTTAATGTTTAAAGGTTGTGAGGTTTTTCACCTTCTTTACCCTCCCAGGCAGTGCATTTCAGATCTCTACTACCCTCTTGAGTGAAAATATTTTTCCTCAAATCTCCACTAAACCTTCTGCCTTTTAACTTAAAATTATAATTCCATGTTTTTAACTCTTCTACTAAAGGGAACAACTGTTTCCTAGCACCCTGATAATGCCCCTCATAATCTTATGCATCTCTATCAGGTTCCCTCAATGTTCTCTGCTCCCCAAAAAAAAATGAGCATATCCAGCCTCTCTTTGTTGCTAAACTGTTCCTAGATAAAGGAGACAGGGAGGTTGTTTCCGCTAGCAGGTGAAACTAGGACTAGAGGGCATCACCTCAAAATAAAGGGAAGCAGATGTAGGACTGAGGTCAGGAGGAACTTCTTCATCCAAAGGGTTGTGAATCTGTGGAATTCCCTGCCCAGTGAAGTGGTTGAAGCTACCTCGCTGAATGTGTTTAAGGCAAGGCTAGACAAATTTTTGAACAGTAAAGGAATTAGAGGTTATGGTGAGTGGGTGGATAAGTGGAGCTGAGTCTCAAAAAGATCAGCCATGATCTTATTAAATGGCGGGGCAGGCTTGAGGGGCCAGATGTCGTACTCCTGCTCCTAGTTCTTATATTCTTATGTTCTTATTATGTTCCTGGTGTATCTCCTCTGAACCCTCTCCAGAGCAGGCCTGTGGCCTCCTGCCATTGATATGTGCAGCTTGACAATCAACCTGTTCTACCACATCACAAACACATCTACTTTCACCATCAAATCCTGGAGGGTCTGGCTGAGATAATCATTGCACCACAAGACTTCCTATGGATACAGTATAAAATGGTAAATACATTTTAATGTGGATGCAGATAGGGAAAACTATTTCCAGGTTCTGCATATTTTGTTAATTTATTTTATGTTGGCTTAATGTCATCTAAACTTTCACTGGTATTATTCACGTTAAGAGTAGTTGCTCCATTCATATTTCTACAACACAAGCTTCGAAATCTTACCTGTGCTGCTTTTAACATATTTTTAGTCCATGGGCTCAATGGAAAGTATCACATTTTACAATGGTCTAATGGACTTCTGAAGATAACCACCAATGGGAGAGGCCAAATGTATCTCCTCAAACTGGTAATTCCAATAAAATATCTGGATCATATTAGAAGGCCCTAATTTGTGATAAAATTAATTTAAAGAAAAGCAACTCCATAATATAAGTGGAAAAGGGTTTGAATCTGATTACTGGAAAACCCTTTCCAATGTTACTGGGTCCAAACATTGTACATTTAGAAACAATTGAGCTGTACAGTCATAGAGTCATAAAGTCATAGAGGTCTATAGCACAGACAAAAGGCCTGTCAGCCCATTGTGTCCACACCAGCCAACCACCTAACTATTCTAATCCCATTTTCCAACACTTGGCCCATAACCTTGTATGCCTTGGCATCATAAATGCACATCTAAATACTTCTTCCATATAATGAAGGTTTTTGCTGCTACCACCTACAGGGCAGAGGGTTCCAAATTACCATCACCCTCTGGGTGATTTTTTTCCCCTCACATTGCCACTACGTATTCTGCCACTTGTCTTAAGTCTACGCCCCTGGTCATTGATCGCTCCACCAAGGGGAAACGCTTATTCCTGTCTACCCTATCCATACCCCTCATTAATTTTATACATCTCAATCATGCTCCCTTTCAGATTCCTTTGTTGTGAGGAACACAACACCCAGTCTGTCTATTCTCTCTTTATCACTGAGCTCCATCCCCAAGCAACATCCTGGTAAATCTCCTCTGCCACTTCTTCATATCACTCCTATAATGTGGGTTCCAGAACTGCACATGATACTCTGGCTGTGGCCTAACCAACACTTTACACTGTTCCAGCATAACCTCCCCACTCTTAAACTCTATGCTCGGCTAATAAAGGCAAGTATATCACATATCTACTTAACCACTCTACCCACCCGTCCTGATGCCTTAAGGGGCTGGTGTACTTACACACTAAGGTCCCCTTGATCTTCGGTGCTTCCTAGGGTCCTATCATACATCATCACATTACATTGATCTGGATTGAATTCCATTTCATCAGTCCATCTGACGAGCCTGTCTCTATTCTCTTGTAGTCTAAGACTATCCTCCTTATTACTTACAACCCCACCCGTTTTTGTATTGCCTATGAACTTGCTGATCAATCCTCCTAGATTCAAGTCTAAATCATTTTACATAAACCACAAACAGCAAGGGACCATATGTTGAAAAATAAGTCAGCTTATGGGCCAAGAATTTCTATCCATTCACAAATTATGGCTGCATGTGTATAATTTCCTGAAATGTCTGCACCTTTTAAAATGCTGATTTTTGCTGTCTGCTGCAGATTTTAACAAAAATTATTAATTATTCATGTAATGTAGGTGTTGCTGAGTGGGCCAGCATTAATTGCCTGTCTTTATTTGCCCTGGAGAAGGTGATGGTGAGCTGCCTTCTTAAACCACTGCAGTCTATGTGCTGTAGGTACAGCCACAATGTCTTTAGGGAGGGAGTTCCAGGATTTTGACCCAGCAGCAATGAAGGAATGGGGATATATTTCCAAGCCTGAGATGGTAAGTGGCTTGGAGGGGAACTGGCAGTTACTTGCAGTTACTTCATTAAAGAGAATGTCCTTCTCTCCATCATAAGGTCAGAAATGGGGATCTTCACTGATGATTGCACTGTGCTCAACACCATTCATGACTGAGATAACAAGGTGTAGAGCTGGATGAACACAGCAGGCCAAGCAGCATCAGAGGAGCAGGAAGGCTGACGTTTCGGGCCTAGACACTTCTTCAGAA
>NC_063333.1:146174357-146197362 GCF_021869965.1 Rhincodon typus | reverse complement strand
ATAAGGGTCTAGGCCCGAAACGTCAGCCTTCCTGCTCCTCTGATGCTGCTTGGCCTGCTGTGTTCATCCAGCTCTACACCTTGTTATCTCAGATTCTCCAGCATCTGCAGTTCCTACTATCTCTGAAACCATTCATGACTCCTCAGATATTAAAGCAGTCCATGCTCAAATGTAGCAAGACCTGGGCAATATACAGGTTTGGGCTGAAAAGTGGCAAGTTAGTTATAAGAATGGTGAGTGGCTTTAAGGCGAACTTGTGGGTGGTGTTATACCCATGTTGAATCTATCCTGCTTTTTGTGTATAGGACATACACAAGCAAGTTTCCACATTGTTTGGTAGATCCCAGTGTCGTTGCTGTACTGGAACAGCTTAGCAACAAGTTCTGGAGTGCAAGTCTTCCAATTATTGCCAGTATATTGTCGAGGCCCACAACTTTTGCAGTACCCAATGCCTCCAGCTGTTTCTTGATATTATGTGGAGTTAATCAAATTAGCTGATGATTGCTATCTGGGGATCACTGAAGGAGGCCAAGTTGAGTCAACCACTCAGCACTTCTGATGGAAGGTTTTTGTGATTGCTTCAGCTTTATCTTTTGCACTGACATGCTGGGCTCACACATCATTGATGCTGGGGATATTTTCAGAGCCGCTCTACCAGTAAGGTATTTAACTATCCATCACCATTCATAAGTGGATGTGGCAGGACTGTAGAGCTTAGATCTGATCTGTTGGTTTTGAGATTGCATAGCTCTGTCTATCACTTGCAGTTTATGCTATTTGGCATGCAAGTAGACCTGTTCGGTACCTTCATCAGGCTGACACCTCATTTTTAGGTGCTGCTCCTTGCATACCCTCCTGCACTCTTCTTTGAGTCATAAAGTCATACAGTCATACAGCACAGAAGGAGACCCTTCGGTCCAAACAGTCCATGCCAACCATAATCCCAAACTAAACTAGTCCCACCTGCTTGCAGTTGGACCATATCCCCCCAAACATCTCTTAGTCATGTACCTCATCTACCATTTCCTCTGGAAGTTCATCCCACACATGAATCACCCTCTGTGTAAAAAAGTTGCTCCTCATGTCTTTTTAAAATCTTTCTCCTCTCACTTTAAAAACATGCCCTCTAATTTTGAACTCCCCTACCCTAGGGAAAAAGGCCCTTGTCATTCATCTTATCTATACCCCTCATGATTTTATAAACCTGTGTAAGGTTGCCCCTCAAGCTCCTACGCTCCAGAGAAAAAATTCCCAGCCTAATCAGCCTCTCCTTCCAACTCACCTGCTCTATTCCTGGCAACATCTGGTAAATCTTTTCTGAACTTTTTCTGTTCAGTGGAGTCATAGATTTCTACAGAACAGAGAAAGGTCCTTCAATGTTTCATGCCTGCACTGGCCAAAAGCAGTCACCTAAGTATCCTAAGCCCATTTTCTAGCACTTGGTTCACAGCCTTGTATGCTTTGAAGGAGAAAGTGCCCATCTAAATACTTCTTAAATGTTATGAGGGTTTCTGTCTCTACCACCCTTACAGGCAATGAGTGCCAAATTCTCACAGCCCTGTGCCTGAAAAAGTACGAACCAGGGTTGATCTGCTGGCTTGATGATAATGGTAGATTGGAGGATATGCTGGGCCATGAGGTTGCAGACTGTTTTGGAGCACAATTTTGCTTAATATTAACTTACAAATCTCACACCCCAGGAGAGGAAAACCATTCCTCAGAGCAAAGCTCCAACTTTCTCGCACAACAGGCCACAAGCTGGACAGTACAATGACTGCTGGTCATATGTTCTACTCTCAGTTACTTGCTCATTAGCATTTTCTCCAAAGTTACATCATAGTCGTGTGTACTATCTACAAGAACTCCTGCAGCAACTTCATATAATCGCTTCGATAGCATCTTCCAAACCCATTTTTTTTACCAACAGGAGGAACAAGGGCACTGGGATGCATACAATCCTGACTTGGAAATATACCATCTGGCTATGAAAGGAGTGCTTTGAAGATTGCAGGCTGATTGATTCCTGGGATGGCAGAACTGATGTATGAAAAGACATTTTGATCAGTTAGGGCTATATTTGCTGGAATTTAGAAGGATGAGGGGTGATGTCATGGAAACCTATAACATTCTAGCAGGACTAGATGGGGTAAAAGCAGAAAGGATGTTCCTGATGGCCAGGGAGTCCAGAACCAGGAGTCACAGTTTAAGGATTTTGGGTAAGCCATTCAGAACTGAGATAAGGGGAAATTTCTTCACACCGAGAGTGGTAGGATTGTGGAATTCTCTCCTCCAGAAAGTGGTTCAGACCAAAACATTGAACACTTCCAAGAAGGAATTAGATATTGCTCATAGCGTTAAAGTGATGAAAGGGTACAGCGCAAAAGCAAGAACAGTGTTTTGAGTTGGATGATTAACCATACTCATATTAAATGATGGAGTAAGCTTGAAGGGCCAAATAGCTTACTTCTGCACCTATCCACAATGTTTACTTACTTCTATTCTTTCCCTGAGGCAAGGTTAAAATCCTGAACTCCTTGCCGAACATAACTGTATGCATAGAGATAGCAAGAACTGCCGATGCTGGAGTCAGAGTCAATACAGTGTGGAGCTAGAGGAACACAGCAGGTCAGGCAGCATCAGAGGAACAAGAAAGTCGATGTTTCAGGTCGGGACCCTTTCCTATTCCTCTGATGCTGCCTGACCTGACAATGTGCATATCTATGCCACCCAGATTAGAGTGGTTCATAAAAAGAGCTCCCGTCATCCTGAAAACTCATTAGGGATGGACAATAAATGGTGACCTTGCCAGCATAGCTGACACTCCATGAATGAATACAAAATATTAGGACAATGGAGTTTTTTTGTTTTTAATCACTATCATTTGGCACTTAGAATTACAATACCTTAAACAAAAGAACTGTAAAACACTGGAAATCCAAAACCAAAAAGAGAGAAAGCTGAATGTGTTCACCATATCCAGCTGGATCTATGGGGAAGAGAAACAGATTTTATGGTTCAGTTGAGGTTTTTCATCAGAGCTGGAAGAAGTTGGAGATTTGAGCAAGAAGTTGGGAAAGCAGGGTGATCACCAGCATCTCTCCACCTGTGTAACATTGACAACAGGTCACAAGTCCCTTATCGATACCAGAGTTTCACATCAGGCCATTATAGATGGCAGCAGGGACCAATCCTGGTGAAGCAGAATCCCCCAACAGTGTTGCATGACGTCATCATGCGTCATCATGCATTCTTGTCTTCAGGAATTTTTGTTCCTTTATTCATTAATGGGAAGATGGCGTCGCTGGCTAGGCAGTGTTTATTGCCCATCCCTAATTGCCCAGAGGGCAGTTAAGAGTCAACTACATTGCTGTGGGTCTGGAGTCACATGTAGGCCATGCCAGGTAAGGTTGGCAGTTTCCTTCCCCAAAGGGCATTAGTGAACCAGAGGGGTTTTTCTGACAATCGGCAATGGATTCGCAGTCATCATTGGACTCTTAATTCCAGATATTTATTGAATTCAAATTCCACCATCTGCCGTGGCGGGATTCGAAACCAGGTACCACCAGATGTAATGGCCAGTCACCAGGGTGATGCCAGTCCACAGGTAATGTCTCTATTTCCCTTTGTGGCTGCTTACCGTGGTCGGTCCCAGGATGGAAACGTGAAGTTAGAGCTTTCACACCAAGCTTAGAAGCAACCCTTTAGTGCCCGGCTGATCATTTGACTCCAGCTAACCTTGCCATACGATAAATCTTCACAAATACGTCTGTCTTCCAGAATCAGAATGAGGCCATTTTTGCTTCTGCCAGAAAAAATTCGCCCACTTGACTGGGTCTTTCTTTCCTTTCTGTGTGTTGCTGAGAACATGCTGCAGACATCAAAGGTGAAAATCCTTGTCCTTCCTTTCTAGACCATTCCTGCTTCAAGGAAGGTTGTAGGAGGTGAACAAAAAAGAGGTTTAAGATTGTGTGAAAGGCAGGAGTGATAAACCATTAAAAGTGAATACTTATGGGATGTGCAGGAACAAATGATCTGTCCGTAGCTGCTGTAAATGTCAACTACAGAATTATTTTGAGCTCTTGCTATCAAAGAAATTTGTGCAGTGTTTATGATCTGAAGTTATTGAATTGATTGTTGAGTCCAGAAGGTTGTAAAGTGCCTAATTGAAAGATGAGGTGCTGCTTTGCAATTTTCTCTGTTTCTCTGTGCAGAGATATTCTTCGATTCCTGAACATTTCCGCTGTCTTCTGTCAATATCTTTGAGTTCCACTTGACTAGCTTTTGCTCGACTAGTTAGGAAGAAATTTCAGTGAGCTTGTGCACCTTGGAAATTGTTACTTTTTTGTCTGGTTTCTCTCCAATGTCGATCAGCTAATTCAATGAAAAAGAAATTGTCTGTGGCTTGGGAATGGATTAAGCCAACTGCGTTCAATAGCCTTTCTTCATTATACACTTTCTTGCAGGCACCATCAATCTGATTTCAGAGCATAGCATTTCCACTTGACTTAGCTCAGATCCTTCCTTCTCATACCAAATATATAAAACTACAGATTTGAAATATGAAAGCACTAACATTGCTTTTGAAAAAAATTGGAAGCCACCTACTTGGTACAGGATTAAATAACAGGACCATTATGTCTGAATGGCATAAAAATGGTGAGCTGAGGACATTTGCTAAAAGCTTTCCTCTGATAAATGATAAGCCCAGACCATTTTCCACAAGATTACATGAAGATTTCTGCACTTGATCCTCATAATGTGAAGAATTATTTTGGGGATGGGGAAGCAGGGGAACGAACTGACTTTTACTCATATTGTATTTACTCAATCTACAATCTGTGAAATGTCACTCCAGATTTTCTTTGTTTCTTTCCAAATCCTGTAGCACTTAGCAAACAGAATGGGATAATCGAAGCATGCAATGAATTCAGCACAAAAAACAGGCCATTCAGCCCATTGTGTCTAGCTCTGCAATAGCAATATAACTGATCGCTTTGCCCAGCTCTTTTCTGTAGCACCAGAACATTTTTCCTTCAGGTGCTTGCATGGAATATAAGTACCAGCATAGATTAGTTGGGTTGAATGGCCTGTTTCTGCACAGCACACTTGGTAGAATGTAGAAAAGAAATCCTTGACAATCTTTCCCTTTTTAAATTAGAATTAACGAAAGGAAAATTTAATTACCACACAGAAACACCTTGTCAAAATGTTTTCTCACAACCACTCCATGGGTTGTGAAACTCTTCATCTCATTCAGGTAAAACAATGGCCTAATGATAAATTTCTCATCAAATTGACACCACAGAAATAGGCTACATGCTGTTCATTCAAGTCCCCTCGGTGTTTATGCTTCACACAAAACTCTTCCCACTTTCTTTTAAAATCTAAACTTATTGACATATCTTTTGGTTCTTTTGTTTCTTCATGTGTTTATTTAGCTTCTGTTTCAATGCTTCTTGTTTTAACCTCAACTTGTCCCAATGAAGATAAGTTCCACATTCAAAGTACACTTAGAATACAAAATGTTTCTTCTGTATTTCCATGTTGAATTTAATAGTGACTATGATTTAAAACAAAACTCAGCAGGTCTGGCAGCATCCAAGGAGAGAGAAACAGAGTTAATGTTTTGAAGCAAATAGACCTCTTTGGAACTGAATGAAGGTGGAAATGTGGTGGGACTTATGCTGTTGAAAGGGCGGAGGGAATATTGAGGGAAAAGTCTAGGATTGGGTAGAGAATAGGAGCGATTAAAAGACAAAGATGTCTTGGTACAAAAGGCAAAGAGAGTGATGATGTTTGCAGTAAAGAAACAAAGTATTGGTACATTGTAGATGTTCGTGACAAGAATGAGCAGCTCTGTCTGCAAGCAGAAATGTGAAAACCAAATCCAGATTGGTACTTGGTACAAAACAAATCAAGATGGATGACAGAGTTCATGGTCTCAAGTGTTGACCTCAATGCTGAGTCCAGGAGTCTGCAAGAGTCTTAGCAAAATTATCATTCTCAGCAGTTTTCCCCTCCTTCTTTGCCATTGCACATGATCCTTCAAATTCTGCCCATAATTTCATAATTCTTAAAGAGCCCGAAAGGTCACCCTTCAGTCTTCCCTCCGAACCAGATTAAACTAAACTAAGATGTGAAGAAGGGCCACCAGTCTCGAAATGTTAACTCTGCTTTCTCTCCACAAATGCTGCCAGACCTGCTGAGTTCCTTCAGCAATTTCTGTTTTTATTTCAAATAAACTGTACAAATTTCCTGATAGATGTGTCCTTTCAATTCTGATGCCATCCTTTGCGATCTGTTCTGTACCAGCGTTTCTCTATCCTTTACATAATATAGAGAACAGAGGTGTGCATTGTGCTCCAACTGTGGTCCATGCAAGTTTAATGCAGCTTATCTACTTTGCTCAATTCAGAAATTAAGCCTAGTTGCTGTAGTTATTTTTCCTTGTGCCTTTATTAATGTGTATCATTACTTACAGTGATGTATGAGAGTGTGCCCCTTTCTCCTTTACCCAGTTTGGATCTGATTATCTAGGCAATGTGTGCATCTGTTAAATAGACAACCTCACGCTTCTTTATGTTGAAATTCATCTTGAAAGTGCACTCTCATTCTCCAAGTCTGTTGTTGTTCCGTAGAAGGTCAAAGAGAAACATATGCATGTAGTGATTGGGAGCCACTGCCAATGCTTTTTAGGATCACAATAATCGGACATAGTAGGCAACAGGGGAGCTGATGATCCACGCGTATTATCACTAGGCTATCATTCCAGAGGCCTAAGTAATGACCTAGGAACCTGGGTTCGAATCCTGCTATGGCAGATAGTGGAATTTAAATTTAATGAAAAATTGAAGTCTACTGATGACCATAAGGCCATTGTTGGGGAAAATCCCCCTTGCTATTAGCTACATGAGGCTCCACACCCACAGCAATATGTTTGATTTCTGACTGACCTCTGAGCAATAAATCTTAGCCCTTTTATAAGTTGATTTTTTTAAAAATGCATAGTTTCTACCATCTAGAAGGATTAGGGCAGCAGATACATGGAAACACACCACTTTCAAGTTCCTCTCCAAGCCAGCCATCATCCTGACTTTTGGAATTATATTGCTGGGTCAAAATCCTGGAACTCCCTTCTTAACAGCATTGTGTGTGTGTATTTGCCCCACATGGAGAGAATGGTTCAAGAAGGCAGATCAGGACCACTTTTTCCAGAGAAATTAGCAATAGGCAACAAATACTGATCCAGACAGCAATACCTATGCCTGCTGAATGAATAAAAAAACATTGAATAGAGAGGGAAATTACTCTTTTCCACCCAACTTAGACTGTATCACAGCCACGTTTACACGTGGCGTGAACAGAATCAATATTACCATCTATACTTCATTAAAATAGAATCTGCTATCTGAATTTCATATGGTTTTGTTGACTGTGGATAATAACAAATTCTTTTCAAACTATTTTCTGAAGCATACTGCAACTATTTTAATGATTAATCATTGCAGAAAATCAACCATTAATGCATACTAAATTAACTAAAACTGGCTGTCAGCATGCATTTTCGTGATAAAAAATATCCTCATTTATAAAGCAGCTCATTTTGTATTCTTGTTCCTGATGTCAGCTCTGTAAATGTATTGAAGCATATGATGTTGTCTGTGTGCATGAAAACATCAGTGGCAATAAATTGAATAATGAACAGATTGTGTTCATTGGAGGGAGGATTCTGTAAAATGTATTGCAACTTAGGTTAGTGACTAAGAACAATAATCAATATTTGTGTGATACATTTGAAATGAGAAACCTTGAGTGTATTAAAGTTTTCAGCTGTGCCTTTTGGATAATTTAGTGTTCAGCCGTCTGTTCCAGTTGAAACGTTTGCCATTACCGCATTAATTACAAATGATACCACACAATATCACAGTTATTTGTGCTCTTGGGACTCTGAGGTAGTGCTTTGCAATAGACATATCAATGCCACGTAAAGAACTATGCTAAATAGGATTTCATTTCAATTGAAAATTAGTGTCTTTTTTAACATGTGAAAGAATTGAATTATTCACAGTGGTGATAACTAAACCAATGTTGCAAAATTCCTACAGTTGTAGAAAATTCTGTTTGTTTTCCATATCCACCCTAGAGGATAGAATATTTTGAGATTGTGAACTGTGATTTTTATAGTTATCCTTTTTGCTGCTGAAACCAATCCAATAATAAAGTTCACAACCAAGACTAAGGAAAATACACAGTGTTTGAAACAATACAGACGGACCATCTCAAACCACCTTATTTCTGCCTGTACTGCACTGTATTGATTTTACGACCATTTCTGAGTGATTGAATCTTTTCGAGCAGTCTTTTGGTCACCTGGTCTTAATCATTTCCTCCACAGTTTAGTACTTGTTTCCACATCTACTTCAATTTGTGAGGTGCCTTGAGACATTTTTTAAAAATAATATTGAAGGTATCATATAGATATAACGTTTCCTGCTGCAAATCTTCCATGAACTGCTGTAAACCATGGAGAAGATAAAGTATTTAAATTAAAACCGAAAGAACGACAGATGATGTAAATTGGAAACAAAACGGAAATTGCTGGAAAAGCTCAGCAGGTAGCATCTGTGGAAAGAAATCAGAGTTAACATTTCAGGTCCAGTGACCCTTCCTCAATGTACAATCTAGTTCTGTTGTGGCCTTCCATTCTACAATAGATGAGGCACTGAATATGCTTACAACCAGATTCAACACTGAATACACTCACAACCAGATGCTCTTTCCTTTTCCATCAACAGTACAATCTCGATGGATCAAATGATCTCATTCAATGCTGTAACGTTTGATGATTCCATGTGTAAACTTACTTTAAAAAACTCTATTGGCATTTTATTGGATAGTTTACTGATTAGTCAATGTCTGTCATTCGAACAGATCAGTCCAAAAGTATTTACTTTTGTGTTCTTGCTGAATGGGATCTATCCTCTTACGAACAAAGGTGCAGCTCATAATTGACATTTTGTACTGGGGTGAGGGGGCTGGGTAAGCAGTATTCTACAGGCATGATCTTGTTGAAGCATTGGGCACTCATCAGCTGGTGAGAGACATACGTCCCCTTTTCTGGGAACAGCCACATCTACAGCTGGGTTAGTCGCTGACTGAACCCATCAAGTGGACTTTAGCTCACCGCTGGCTCTCAATTAGCTGTGGGGCTGGAAGGTCATCCATGAGCCTAGCTACCTGCAACTTCATTCTGCTGGGGATGGGAAGGTAGTGGGGTTTGGGTCTGCCACTACCTCAATCAATGAAGCATCCTCCTGTTTCCAAGCGCCCCACCTTGAGGAGAAGATTCTGTCCTGCTTTTATCTTGCTTTGGGTTGACAAGATCTATTATCTGAATCAAACTAGCATTGATGTATGTGTCTGGAAAAAGATTCCATCATCAATAAAATGTTTGAGTTATTATCCAATCATGGGTGTCACTGCCTGAGTCAGCGTGTATTGGCCAGAGTTTAGTTGGGAGTCAGGCATATAGCTGTGTGTCTGGAGTCACATATAGGTAAGGATAGCAGATTTCTTTCCCAAAGGGACATTAGTGAACCAGATGGGTTTTTAACAATAAACAACAGCGGCTATATGGTCATCATTATGTTTGTCTTTTAATTCAGGGTATTTACTGAATTCAAATTTCACCCTGTGTCTTTCTGACATTTACTCCATACCTGTGAGCATTAGCCTAGGGGTTCTGGTCAAGCAACATTTCCACTGTGCCTCTGTATCGACAGAAATACTTTGCATATCAAAGTACAATTCATCGTGTTGCTTCAATGTTCACATTGAAAGTAAACTGACCATAAACCTAGGAGTTTCTACATTTTCTTTGCTGGTCTATGAAGATATTGTTTTGGGTAGCTCAGCCTGTTGTCTTTGGAGTTCAGATCATACAGAAACTTGGAAAATCATGGTGATTGCCATTTGGGCCAATTGGTAAGACTCATGCCTTGAAGATATAACAGATTCTTTTCCTATGCATCCATGGGCACATTTTTTATTCATTTGTAGGATGTGGGCATCACTGGTTGGGTCAGCATTTATTGTCTGACCCTAATTTCACTTGAAAAGGTGATGGTGAACTGCTTTCTTGAACCGCTGCAGTCCACGTGCTGTAGGTAGACCCATAATGCCCTCAGGAAGGGGATTCCATGTTAGAACATAAACCGATGGGTAATATTCAATTAGATAATAAGAAATAGACTCAAAACATCAGTCTTTCTTTTAACTGAATAAAACATTGATAATATTGAGTAATACACTATTCCTCAATCTAGACTTGCCAACAAGTCAGTACACTAATGATAACATGAGAAATTTCTGTGAACACTATATGTATTCTTCCAATTGTTCACAATCAATGCAAATGGAAAATAATAATGTGACGTTTCTTTAATCAATGTATATTAAATGGCCGAAAAAAATGATACAAGCAATCTAAAAGATAGAACTGAGTACATTACATTTAAATGTAGACAAACACCATTAGCATTTTAAAATAAACAGAACACAGCATATATTGGTTGATCAGACAGTAAATGGAATAACTGTGCCTGCAATACTCCAAGGACAAATGCTTATTGCATCTTAGATATTAAATAAAAGACATGATGTGTTCAGTGTAATCTTACAGCTATAAATAGTTGTTTTGTAATTTCATTCAGTCGGAAAGCTAGAGGAAGTGTTAATAAGAATAGAAGAATTTATAGAAGTCCTACAAAACTATTAGCCCAATTTATTTTATGAAATGGAACTGCACCAGACATGCCATTAATATGGTTATTATGTTTTTTACCCTCTAGAATTCATTAAGAATCATAAATTTAACTATGTTGCTGAATGCTGATAAATTACTCCAATAGACTGGTTAAAGTTTATTCCGCACCTCAAAGTGCTACTTTTGGAGGAACGTATAACAATGTGTTTAAGATTGTCCAAAACTACCACCTACAAGGACAAAAGGCAATAGTTACTTTGGAACACCAACACCTGTAAATTCTCCTTCAGGTCACATATCATCCTGGCTTGGAACTATATCCATATTTCTTCACTGTCACTGGGTCAAAATGCTGGAATTCGCTCTTTCACAGTGCTGTGGTTTAATAACAAAACACGAGCAGTAACTCACCACCACCTTTGTGAAGCAATTAGGATGAGCACTAAATTACAGAGCAAACAGATTAGGAGAGCTAGGAAGTTCCAAATCTTTGAATTGCAGGAGATAATGAAACAATCTTGCCAGTCTTGCCCACATCCTGCAGGCAAACAAATAAACAATTTATGAAATAAATTTCATCTGTCCTTAAAATTGCAATGTGGAGCCTCTGTATCTGAGAACTATGAGAACACAAATAATGTATTAAATAACACACTCTTTGATTTAGCATTGATATCCAAATGTAAAAGTAACACAGTCCAATATTTCTCCCTATACCAAGCAATTCTTCCTGTACATAATAATAGTGCATATATTTTCCTTCTAACCTGTTAACAGTAACAGTATCAGCACTTCAACGATCTCAATGATCGGTGTTTGGTTTGACTTAATCATCACTTCAGCACAGCATTGTCTACTTATGTTAATACATGGTGGGGGGCCATGTTTTTAAATGCGTCATTTTCCTCAGTAGCCCTTCTACAGTTTACACATATATCTTTATTAATACACTCAGACATGCCACATCTCTGGTACACCACACACAACTATTGCTCAAACAGAAGATTCATAATTCCTAATCATACTTCAGTTGAATGCTTAATAAGCTGGTTCAGATATGATTCCTTCATTTGGACATTTTCTTTCTCTATTTTGTTTTTGTTATTTATATTTTAATCTTGATATTGGAACAGTGGATCCATAACAATTTTCCAAATTGATGAACATCATTTTACCGTCAAATGATTATTTTCCTAGGATATATTTGTAACAGTTTGTGAATGTGAATATAGCTTTGGTGGAAAGCTTATTTCTGGTACTGGTACTCTTTCTGTGTGTGTGTGAGAGAGAGAGAGATAATGTGGCTGTGTGTCTATGTGTGCACCTGTGTGTGGCTGTGTGTCTATGTGGGTGCGTGTGTATATGTGTAGGTGTATGTACATGTGAGTAGGTGTATGTATGCGTGTTTAGGTGCGGGTGCGCTTATATGTGGCTGGCTGGCAATGTGTGTCTGTGTGTGTGTATGTGTGTGTGTGTGTGTGGATGTGGGTGTGGGTGTGTGAGTGGGTGTGTATTTGTCTGTGAGTGAGTGGGTGTGTGTATGGGTGTGTATATGTCTGTGTGTGGGTGGGTGTATATATGTGTGTGTGTGCGTAGATGTGTACGTGTCTGTAGGTGTGTGAGTGGGTGTGTGCGTGTCTGTGTGTAAGTGGGTGTGTGTGTGTGTGGATGTATCTGTGTGTGTGTGTGGGTGTGTGAGAGTGTGTTTATTGCATCACAAATGAAGGGTAAGTAATGTATGCTATAAAGCAATGTTAACTCACTGTGTGTGAGTCTGATTACAGTCAGCAAGGCATAAACACATCCATTCTTTCCCAGAAGCTCAAAGCTTAGGAACTACTTGATATAATGAACCATCCACTAAATGAAAAGCACTGATCAGATACACTCTAAATACTTTAGAAGACCATTGCAGATTTGCCAACCACAACAGAAGAGCTTTGGGATTAGTGATGTGGATGACCTAGTAATCTGATGACCTGTGTTTTATTGGCAGCTGATCATTTAAGGAAATAAATTTGAAAACCAGGAAGCAAGTATCAGATTTTATGTCATTCTTTCATGGAAAGGGAATGTTGCTAGCAAGGTATTGTCATCCATCCCCAGTTTTCTTGAACTGAGTGGCTTGTTTGGTCCCTGCAGAGGTCAGTTAAGAACCAGCCATGTTGCAGTGGGTCTGGGTCTTATTTAGTCTAGACCAGGTGAGGGCAGCACATTTCTATTTTTTTAATCACTTCAGGGATGTGGGTGTCACTGTCTGGGCCAGCATTTATTGCCTGTCACTAGTTGCCCCTTGAGAAGGTGGTGGTGAGCTGCCTTCTTGAACCGCTGCAGTCCATGTGCTGTAGGTGGGCCCACAATAGAACAGAATCGCAGAATAGTCATTTATTGTCACTTGCATTTTTTACGAAAATAAATACAGTGAAAAGTGTTGAAGTCACCACACCAAGGTGCCTATATTAATAACAGAAGGCATAGTTGAGAATATTTTGTTAAAAATTAAGATAGTGTCCACCTTAATACAATTCATAGCTCCTGGGTTCCTAGAAGAGCTGCGAGAATGGCATTCCAGGCTGTTGAAATGCTGGACCGCAAGATTCCGCAGAACCCCAAAGACGTCACAAGGACCATTCTCATTACCGATCCCAGGAAGGAAGATGTGACAAAAACTGCCCAAAGGAATCCTGGCCTGGTGGTTGCTGGGCCAAAACCACCTCATCGCTGACCCACTGCCAACTTATCTGATGAAATCCTGGGCCATGCCAATAAAGAAGCCTACCTATGGCCACTAGGAACCGCCATTGCCGCTGCAGCTGCTGCCTGATACATCCCTCTTCTACCTCGCTGACATTGCCTCCACCGGTGTACCAGTAGATACTGGGTCCCTGTGCTCGCCCCTCCACTACTCACCTTCCACTAGGTCCCGTTCTGGGCTCCCCAGCCACTGCCAAGCTCCAGACCCCAAAGTGGCTGCCTTCCTACTGCCTTCAGCCGAAACAAATCAAGGAAAGAAGAAAAAAGAAGAACAATGGATGGAGTGGACAAGTTCTGGCCGCAGGAGCCCAGACACTGCTTACTCTGTTGCCGCCAACTTGGAAAATGCCCTTCGAGATGGAATTCCAAGATTTTGACCCAGTGACAGAGAAGGAACAGCAATATATTTCCAAGTGAGGATGGTGATAGGCTTGGAGGGAAACTTGCAGCTGGTGGTGTTCCCAAATGTCTGCTGGTTTTGTCCTTCCAGATGGAAGTGGTCATGGGCTTGCAAGGTGTTTTCTCATGATCTTTGGTGAATTTCTGCAGTTCACCTTGTAGATAGTACACACTGCTGCTACTGAGTGTTGGTGGTGGAGGCAGTGGATTCGTGTGGATGTGGTGCCAATCCAGTGGAATGCTTTGTCCGAGATGGTGCCAAGCTTGTCAAGTATTGTTGAATCGGCACCCATTAAGGCAAGTGGGGAGTATTCCATCACATACCAGACTTGTGCCTTGTAGATGGTGGACAGGTTCTGGGGAGTCAGGAGGTGATTTACTTAATGCAGTATTCTGAGCCTCTAATTTGCTCTTGTAGCCATTGTGTTAATGCAGCGAGTCCAGTTGAATTTCAGATCAATGGTAACTCCAAGGGTATTGAAAGTTGGGGATTAGAGATTGAAAAAGATCTATTAATCCCAATTGGGAGAAGCTGTACATAAAATAGAGATTATATTGAAATAGAAATTTTAAAAAATCTGAAAGACCCCAAGGGGAATATGCACTCTCCCTCTGAATGTTGAACACGATTCTTTCACATACAATTAGTGCATCAGTGGAAACATGGTTCTTGCCAGAAGGTAGACCCACTTCCAATGACAAGTAAACCTTGATAATTGGGGATCTCTATGCTGCTGCAGCCTTCATTCACTGTTGCAGCCATTGATATCACACAAATATCTCCCACCTCAGTCACTGTTGAGAACTTGCTTTGATTTGCACTTTTACTTGTTCTTCCCCTGCAACCTTACTGCCATGGTTGGCCACGCTAAGAGATGAGAACTCCTGGTGGCATCACTTTTGGAACGAACAGAATGATTGAGCCTCTCCACCACAGCCGGGTGACAATCTAAAGTGAGTGGCCATGATGCTTTTTGGAAAGACAACTTCCAGCAGCCTGCTTTAAAGCAGATTGCCCGCACTAATGCCCCCTGCTCTTCCTGACAAAACCCAAGGCCAGGGCCATGGAATTCCCAAGGTAGGCAATCAATCGTTAGCAAGTTATTACCAATGATGATAATTCGTACAAACCTTTTCATGGTCATTTTTCTTTCCCTTCATACAACTTTGGTTTTCTTCTGTTTTATGTTATTTTGTTTTGTTTCTTCCCACAATGGATTATTAGTGTTGATGAGAGTAGAGATCAGATAAGAGACATTATGCAATCATTTAACATATTCTGAGTTTTGATAAGCATGTCAGCTATAATACACAACAGCCCTCTGATCTATGAGAAACCACGAAAGGCAAATCTGCCTGTCACTAAATATTTGAGTTTATTTGCATAGATATCAGGGAAATAAAATTGCATCTTAATCTCTGAAACTTTGTTTAACGTTATAAGATAATGCTGTCACCTTTTGTTAATTTGATAACATTCAAGAAATATGCTGCATCCATGGTTCTATCATTTCATTATTCAAGTCATTTTCCTTACTGTGTTAACAATGCAAGAACATATGTGGGGCATTTATTTTTGTATTTTACTAGATCTCATTTGAAATGTCTTATATTTCTTCCATTCACTTTGTGAACAGTTAAAAAAGCTTGTTAATAAGATGTTTTATGTGATTTCTTGATTCATTTGCTATGATTGTTTTGAAGATGTGTTTTATCCAGCTTCCATTGACCTTCAGGGATATCTTACAAGCATTTCTCTTCACTGTTCTTCCTGGAACTTGTGGGGAATCAGTCTCCATAATATTCTGTTCAGATTTCTTTAAGCATTATGAAGCCTTTGTGAAGGATGGAGCCCATGCAGGAAACCAGCAACTCTGAACAATATGAGCCACAGGTAGCAAATAACAAACCAACAAGTGGCTTGTTAATTGCAACCTTGGGTTTGAAACCTACCTTTCTTCTCAAGATCATTCACTTATTTACAGAGCAGTCAGTTCTTCAGGGTTTTAAAGCCTGCAGTTTACAGAGAAAACAGATTAATAGAGATGATAATATTGGTCCTGTTGAAGGTGGTACAGTGATTGTAGACGAGTTTATAAAACGTCTGTATTGTTTGAGAGGTCTTCTGGTTTACCACTGCAATTTGATAAAAGTAGAGCAGTGTAGCTGAAATTTTACAAGGCAGATTTCCTTTCCCTGTTTTCTCATGAATCAAAGGGCTGTTGTGTATTATAGCTAGCATATTAATCAAAACTCAAAATATGTTAAGTGATTACATAGTGTCTCTTATCTTATCTTCACTCTCTTCAATGCTAATAATCCATTGTGGCAAGAAACAAAGCAAAATAACATAAAACAGAAGAAAAATCAAATCTGTATTGATTATTGTCATTGGCAATGGCTTGCTAATAATTGATTGCCTACCTTGGGAACTCCATGACCCTGGTCATGGGTTCTGTGGGAAGAGCAAGGGGGATATGTGGGGGTAATCTGCTTGCTTACTTACTTACTTAATTATTTATTTAGTTAACTAATTAATTATTGGAGCCAGTTCAGATCCAGAGGAAGTTCACCAAATTGATTCCAGAAATAAGGGTTTCTTTCTGAGGAGAGATTGAGCAGTTTAGCCGATACTCTCTAGAGTTTAGAAGAATGAGAGGAGGTCTAGAAGATATTCAAGGAGATTGACAAAGAAGATGCAGAGCAGATGTTTAGTCCTCTGGGACAATCTAGATTGAGAAGTCATAATTTTAGGATAAGGGGCAGCCGGTTTAAAACAAAGACAAGGAGAAATTATTCTCTCAAACGGTCGTGAATCCATAGAATTTGCTCCCCCAGAGTGAGGTGGATGCTGGGACAGTGAATAAATTTAAGGAGGAGATGGACAGATGTTGAGGGGTTACGGAGAATGGGCAGGAAAGTGGAGTTGAGGCTGAGATGAGATCAACCATGATTGTATCAAATGACAGAGCAAGCTCAAGGGGCCAAATGATCTACTCCTGCGCCTGGTTCTTAGGCTCTGATAACAATCTCCGAAGGATCATATTGCTGTTGTCTGCCTCTAGTATATCCAACAAGCTTCTACTTCTGTACTTACTTATAAGCAGATAGCATCACTTTCTCTCAGTAAAGAGTAAGGTTGAATAAAAGAACTAAGAACTTCAAGGTTACTTTCTATTGCAAAATATATTTTCTATATATTTTACCTTTTAAATTCACTGAATTGCAGACGGAGACTGAGCCAGAGCCTTTTGTGTTGCTCAGTGTGTTCAGTATAATCTTTGCACACAGAAATACAGTGGGACGTAAAGGTGTTAGTCACTTTGCTCCACAAGTATTTCACAAAGTTTTGTGCGAAACAATATTCAGTAAATACAAAATACAACAACATAGGGCAGAATATAATTCCTACTTTAGCATTTTCTCGACCAGTTTTGACCACTGTGAAGGATAATTGGTGAAAGGTTGCACAGCATCCAGTGCACTGAATGTGCTACAGAAGGAGACATAAGAACATAAGACAAAGGAGCAGAAGCAGACCATTCAGCCCATCGAGTCTGCTCCACTATTCAATGAGATCATGGCTGATCTGATCATTCTCAACACTATTTTCCTACATTTTCTGCATTACGCTTGCAATTAAAAATCTCTCTACCTCTGCCTTGAATATACCAAATGACCCAGTCATCTGCAGGAAAGAATTTCACAGATTGACTACTTTCTGAGGGAAAAAAGGAATCCTCCGTGTTTACGAATCCACCATGGATTTAGGACAGTCATCTGATAACTTATGCATAAAACTGTGCTTTTGATTCAAGCTGTTTTAAAGCACAGACTGAAATTAACTCATGCATTAATTCTATTATTAGAGACAACATTTTCATCACCCAAAGAGTGACGGGAAACCAGAATGCATTGCCTGGGTGGGTAGTTGAGGTGGGAAACCTCACAATCTTTGAAAAGTACTTGCCCGAGCAGTTGAAATATCATGACATTCAAGGCTGTGAGACGTGCTAGACAGTGGGACTAGTGTAGATAGGTTGACACAAACCCAAGTGTCTCTTCTGTATCGTACGAGTCTAAAACTCTAAACGTCAGGAGAAGGATTAACACAACAATTTCGGGTTTATAGCAAGTTTATAAATGTTACAAATATGCATGACATAGAACTGAAAAGCATTGTGAACTGTAAGTAAGATAGTGTAGAACTTCAAAGGAACAGTTTGGTGAAATGGGGGCATAAATGACAAATGAAGTCCAACACAAAGAAATGATGGGAAATTCATGTTGGTAGGATGAACACAGAGAGTGGGTATCAAATAAGGGATAGTTCTGAGGAGGATGCAGGGAGAGAGGGATTTGGGTTTGTATGCACATAAATCAATGAAGGTGCCAGGACAGGTTGAGGTAATGATTATTAAAGCATGCAATATCCTTGGCTTTATTACCCGGGGTTCATACCATAAAAGCAAAGACGTTATGTTGGATCTCTATAGGACACTAGCTCATCCTCAACTGGATTCAGTTCTGGTCACTACATTTCAGTAAAGATGTGAAGGCTTTAGAGAGGGTGCCTGAAATATTCACAAGAAAGGTACCGGATCTAAGGAATTTCAGTTGTGAAAATAGACTGGAGATGATAGAGCTGCTTTTTTTTTGGAGAAGGAGCTATGCAAAATCATGAGGTGACTGGACAGGGAGAAACTGTTGCCTCTTGTTAAAGGATTAGGAACACCGGGGCATTGACTTAAATTACTTTGCAAAAGAAGCAAAACTGACAATGAGGAAAGACTTTCTCAGATAGTGAATGCTTAAGGTTTGGAATGATTTGCTTGAGAATGTGGAGACAGGTTCAACTGATGCATTAGAATTATCCAAAAAGGAAGAAAGGGTTAAGGGGAGATAGCACTGGGTCAATTGCTCATTTCAGGAGGCGGTACAGACATAATGGGCTGAATGGCCACCCTCCACACTGTAATGATTCTGTGATTAAAAGCTGTTATCATAACATCACCTTTGGAAAGTTTAAGGAGTTGACACAGTGCCCCAAAAGAGGGAGGAGCTGAATATTGATATGCAAATGGATGGTTTACATCCCCTACCTTGTAATAGCACCTTATACTTCAGAAGAATTTCAATGGCTACAAGGCACTTTGAGATATCCTGAGCTTGTGATTCAAGTCTTTCATTTTCTTTCAATACTTTTGTCTTCAACTCTTTCCAGGCAACAACAGTAACTGCATTCAATCTCTTGTACATGGTCACGAAAAGCAGCTACTGATATCATGGGGACAATCAGAAATAACAGAAATAAAAGGTTAAGAGAAAATGCATTGCATCAGAGACTAAATTTAATTGTGAAAAGTATTTCTGTACTTAACATGAGGAGGCTAACGGGAGCATGATAAAATATGCAAGTGGCACTGAAATTGGGATAAATATAACAGAGTAAATATTCTGAATGATTATTTTCTCCAATTATTAAGATGGAAAATCTTAGCCCAAAATTGAATGAAGCAACTTCAGATTAATTTTGACATCAATGAGAAGGAAGCTGAAAGGCCTGGAAACTGAAATATCACCAAGGACAAGCTATATGAATCTTATTGTTGTGAAAGACATCACTAAGGAGGTTTCAGAGACTCTGCTGGCCATTATGACGGTGTTGTGAAGTAATTCAAACTAATACTCAACACCAGTCCTTCATTCAATTGTCATGCAGCCTTAATTTTACACCAGTGGGAAGACAATCTGCATTAGTAAACACAGAGACTACTCCATCAATATAAGTGGTTTATAAACTGTTGTACAATCACAGTCCCATCTACAACAGGAATGATACTATTAAAAAAGGACTGGAATTTAGAACACCATAAGAATGATACAGGATAACCATCATCCTGTAATCTAATTAAGAAATAGAGGAGGTCATTGTCACAAACACATAGCCCCAGACACCATCATTCACCCCTGTCACAGAGGAGCTAATTTTGTTTATATAAAGATAAGGTTGTGAGCCAGGGTTATCTCACCTTGATGGAATGTATTATTTTCCATTGTTGACATAACGTCAGCCCCTGAGTGTCCATCCAGAACAGACTGATAGGATCACAGTGGGTGCTGAGCTCTAATCGTTCAGCACGATGTCTTCAGGAGATTTGTTTGTGATGCTCACTGGAGCAAATCACACATCTGCAATAAAGTTGATTTGCTGCTTTTGCAGTTAATAGCTGATTATGTTAACCCCATCATTGTTGTTGAGCTCAATTGCCCCATTTCAAAGCAATTGATGGACACTTTCAGATAACTCACGGTGGAACTGTATGCAGCTCAAAACTGAAATGAAATATTTTATATAATTGTTTTGAAATGCTTACAGTGGAAATTTGGCTGAGTCAGTAAATACAGGCAGTTCCATCACTAGGACTGAGATATCAGTAAATTGTGAACAGACAAATGAAGTCTCAATGTTTGGCCAAGTGTATTCAGGCAACGACAAGTAAGTGAGTCTCACCTACACCTTGGGTGGATTGCCACATTTGGTACCTGCTAATGCTCACTTGGAGGAATTTCCAGCAATTACTCTGATTGAGTGAACTCAGTCCCCAAAATTCAGATGATCTTAGATGCAAGATGTTAGAAAATGAGCACAAAGACCTGAATTTTTCTGTAATCTATCAGTAAAAGATTAACATGTTAATGTACGTTAATGACAGAAAATATTGAATATTAATTACATGTAAAATGCATTGAACTGGCGCATGCAGTGAGCAAGATTGTAGCATTTCAGGAAAGGAATTATTCAAATTGCATTCTACATGAAGAGAGAGAATACTCTATATTGACAGAGTGGATGCTGAAAGGATGTTTTCCCTTGTGGGAGACACCAGAACAAAGGGATACAACTTTTAAAAAAAGGATGTTCTCATTTAAGATGGAGATGATGACAAGTTTGTTTCAGAGAATGGTAGGTCTTTGGAGCTGTTCCTCAGAGAGCAGTGTAAGCATAGTTATTGAATACACCTAAGACAGAGATAGATGGATTCTTAACTAATTAGGCAGTCAAAGGTTACTGTGGGTAAGCAGGAAAGGAGGGCAGAATCAGATCATCACTTGATTGAATTATGGAGATGGCTTGAATGACCGAATGGCTTACTCCTGCTCTTAACTTGTACATTCATATGTTTGAACATACATAGAGCCACCCGCCTGGTAAAATTACATACAATTGCTGTCTGTGCTCTCAATGCAAAATCTCATCTGCAATTTATCATGTCTATTTCAAATTCAGAGATGATTCTCTGCACGTTTTGTTCTGATGGGTGGTAAATTGAGTGCTCTCAACTTTTCAATATGGACACTGTTCACACAAGATGCTTTGCCCCCAGGACCACAGAAGATACTTTCCTTTAGTCCATGTTCGGTTTTCAGCTATATCAATGAACTGCGCAATAGTCGCTACTGTTTAATATCTCAAAAACGATTTTACAATGTTGAACAAATGTCCACTCAAAACCATGCCTGGTTCCATTGGATCAACAGAGATTTTATGGTTGGCGATATGCAAATCTGAGTCAAATGATTCAAAATCAATGATTTGTGCAGTTTTGAATGCAATTTGTGCCCCGATCACTGATTTAACTCAGAGTGCAAACTATCCCCTTGTGTTTAAAACTAAGCTGACACATGAAAGGAGAGTATAAGCAATAAAGGATTGTCACATTTGCCAACTTGACTGACATTGCAGTAATTCTCAATGTTGGTGAGAATTCATTATTCAGTTGAGTGTTACACAGTTGGTTTCAGCCACTTAGATCACAATTTGTTCATTTGCACTGTTGGATTAATACAGTTTTCAACACTCATCCCAGTTTAAATGGCTGATGAGATGCTTAAGCATTAAAGAATCATTATTACATGAAGGAGCTTTGATTTTCTGTTCCACATTTATTGCAGTGAATGTAAATCTCAAAAATTACACATTGCTTTACAATGTGTTGTCCTCGTTGTTTGTCCTTTTGTTAACTTCAACATGTGCTTCTGTTTTCATGCAAACGATTGCAATGCCCTCAATTTCTTTAACTCACAGATTTCATGCCAGCTTTCTGTGTTCAATGTGCACTGATGTGGCACAAACAGATATGAAATTATAGACAAGTACTCTGGTCACAAATTGGCACCTTTACTCATGTGCTACTAAGGAGCAGATAGCTTGAAATTGGCAAATTGTAATCTGTAGTGTACAATTGGTTCTGGAGGAACAATCAGCCAAGTTGCTACAAACAGGAACACGTGTTAATTATAGAGATAGTAGGAACTGCAGATGCTGGAGAATCTGAGATAACAAGGTGTAGAGTTGGATGAACACAGCAGGCCAAGCAGCATCATAGGAGCAGGAAAGCTGACGTTCCGGGCCGAGACCCTTCTTCAGAAATGGGGGAGGGGAAGGGGGTTCTGAATTAAATAGGGAGAGAGGGGGAGGTGGATAGAAGGTGGATAGAAGATGGATAGAGGAGAAGATAGGTGGAGAGGAGACAGACAGGTCAAAGAGGCGGGGATGGAGGCAGTAAAGGTGAGTGTAGGAGGGGAGGTAGGGAGGAGATAGGTCAGTCCAGGGAGGACGGACAGGTCAAGGGGGTGGGATGAGGTTAGTAGGTAGGAGATGAGGGTGGGGCTTGAGGTGGGAGGAGGGGATAGGTGGGAGGAAGGACAGGTTAGGGAGGCGGGGACGAGCTGGGCTGGTTTTGGGATACGGTAGGGGGAGGGGAGATTTTGAAGCTTGTGAAGTCCACATTGATACCATTGGGCTGCAGGGTTCCCAAGCAGAATATGAGTTGCTGTTCCTGCAACTTTCGGGTAGCATCGTTGTAGCACTGCAGGAGGCCCAGGATGGACATGTCGTCTGAGGAATGGGAGGGGGAGTTGAAATGGTTCGCGACTGGGAGGTGTAGCTGTTTATTGCGAACCGAGCGTAGCTGTTCTGCAAAGCGGTCCCCAAGCCTCCGCTTGGTTTCCCCGATGCAGAGGAGGCCACAACAGGAACAGCGGATGCAGCATACCACATTAGCAGATGTGCAGGTGAACATC